>NC_142063.1:190639131-190941631 GCF_059756535.1 Pantherophis guttatus
TTGTTCACATCTTGCTGAATCATTTTTATTGAACAAGCTGTAATTAGGGGTTGAAATTAGGGGTTGAAAAACACACAATAATCCACAGTCACATATCACACTTTTCACATACCACACTGATCCAATATCTGATTTGTTTGGTTTTGGTTTAGCATATTATTTAAACTAAATCAATTCACAGACAAATGTGTAGGTAGTCCTCAGTAGTTAACAATGGTAATTGTTAACAATGTAAGTTAATAATGGTAATTGGGACTAGGAGCTCTATTGCTAATGTCATGTGACCATACTGACTGACAGTAACAATTCCAGTTGCCCCAAATTCTGTTCGGTCACTAGATATAAGATCAGATAATCACCATTTGCAAGCTCCGACCGGCTTTCAAATAGACTTTACTTGTTGGAAGGTGGAAGTGAGGGTTGCAAATGGAGATCCTATAATCACAGGATGTTGCAATGTCATAATTGCAAACTGGTTGCCAAACACCCAAGTCACAATCATATGGTTGTGGGAATGCTGCAATGGCCACAAGGCTACAAGAACCAGTCCTAAGCCTCCTTAGGACTACAAGAACCAGTCCTAAGCCGTCATTGTAATTTTGAACATCATGAGCCATAGCATCTACAGTTCCTAGACAAGATATAGAGAAGTTCAGCCATCAGGCCAAGAACAGTTATCGTTGTTACTTTATTTCCTAAATACATGCCCCCTGAAAGTTTTGAATAACACATTGAATAATCCAAGTTTTAGATGTTTATTATTTCCGCAGCCAATATTACAAGACTTTTATTAAGTGTATCTACATATTATCTTCCCTGAAAATAACATGCTTTGCTTCCAAGTATAACTATGGAAAGGAAGGAGGGAGGGACAATTTTTTCTGGCTTTTATTTCACCAGTATTGTAGAAGAGCTCCTGATACTAAGGCATGGCCACCACATGCAGGCCCCTATTAAATTCTAGCAGCCATCTTCAGGAAAGTGGAGATGAAGTAATTTTCTGCATGGCACCCCAAGTAATCTACCTAATATCTTTAAATAGGTCCACAAAAATAATGCCTAGAACATTGTGATGAGCCTGTACTTAAAGATTTTGAATGTGTTGGAATATATATTATGATAATCTACTATAAAACTGAAACCAAAGATTTTTCTAGTACAGGTAGTCCTCAATTTATGACCATAACTCAGCCCGGAATTCTGGCTATAAATTGTGCTGGTCGTTAAGTAGGCCATTACATGAGTGACCCAATCTTATGATATTTTTTGCAGCAGTAATTAACCAAATCACCATGGTTGTTAAATAAATTCATAGTCATTAAGTGAAACATTGCCCGCAATGGGATTTTTTATTTTTTGCAGGAAACAAGTTTCTGGTAAAAAAACCCAACATAATTCACAGTCTTATGACCATGGAATACTGCAAACTCATAAGTGCAGGCCAGTTGCCAAACACCCAAAATGCAATCACATGAATAGAACAGAATAGAATAGAATAGAATAAGAGAGTTGGAAGGACCTTGGAGGTTTTCTAGTCCAACCTCCTGCTTATGCAGGAAACCCTACACCACTTTAGACAAATAGTTATCCAATCTCTTCTTAAAAACTTCCAATGTTTGAACATCCACAACTTCTGGAGGCAAGTTGTTCGACTGATTAATTGTTCTAACGGTCAGAAAATTTCTCCTTAGTTCTAAGTTGCTTCTCTCCTTGTTTAGTTTCCACCCATTTCTTCTTGTCCTACGCTCAGGTGCTTTGGAGAATAGCTTGACTCCCTCTTCTTTGTGGCAACCCCTGAGATATTGGAAAACTGCTATCATGTCTCCCCTAGTTGTTCTTTTCATTAAACTAAACATATGCTGTTCCTGCAACTGTTCTTCATATGTTTAAGCCTCCAATCCCCTAATCATCATTGTTGCTCTTCTCTGCACTCTTTCTAGTATCTCCACATCTTTTTTACATTGTGGCGACCAAAACTGAATGCAGTATTCCAAGTGTGGCCTTACCAAGGTATTATAAAGTGGTATTAACACTTCAAGTGATCTTGATTCTATCCCTCTGTTTATGCAGCCTAGGACTGTGTTGGCTTTTTTGGCAGCTGCTGCACACTGCTGGGTCATGTTTAAATGGTTGTCCACTAGGAATCCAAGATCCCTCTCACAGTTACTACTATTGAGCGAGGTACCACATATACTGTACCTGTGTATTTTGTTTTTCTTGCCTAAATGTAGAACCTTACTTTTTTCACCATTGAATTTCACTTTTTAGATAGCGCCTAATGTTCAATTCTGTCAAGATCCTTTTATATCTTAAGCCTATCTTCTGGAGTGTTGGCTATTCCTGCCAGCTTGGTGTCATCTGAAAATTTGATGAGTTCCCCATCTATCCCCTCATCCAAGTCATTGATGAAGATGTTGAAGAGTACTGGGCCTAAAACAGAGCCTTGGGGTACCTCACTGCATACTTCCCTCCATGTAGATGCAGTTCCATTGAGGACTACACATTGAGTCCAATTGGTCAGCCAGTTACACAGTTACATGAACACAGGGGGAAGCTGTTGCAAGTTCAAATCTGGGTCATAAATACCCTTTTTTGGGGGGGTCTATTGTAACTTCAAATGGTCACTAAGTAACCAGTCATAAGCCAAGGACTACAGATAGTCTTCACTTAGCAGCTACAATTGGGACTTAGCAATCACTAAGCAGAAAATCACATAACCGTCACTGCCCATTCAGTCATTAACTGAATCACTGCAGTGGTTAAGCAAAACATCACATGACTTTGATTTATGATTTTAATTTCACATTTTTCATTAACTCTGCTTCTCACAAGCCACTCACAAAGCACACAAATGACAATCATGTGACCGTTGTTGGATGTAAGGGTTGTAAATGTGAGAATTGATCACAAAGCTGCTTTTTTTTTACACCATTGTAATGTCAAATGGTTGTTAAATGAGACAATTGGTAAGCAAATCTGACTCTAGCCCTTAAGACGATTTCTGCTGATCTTCTCCTAATTTCTTCAGAGCATTTCTTCTTATTCAAGCTCCAACTTTCATTTGCTAAACCTCTTTGTTTTGTACAGTGCACAAAGTGAGTACACTCACTTAGGTTCTATTCCTTTATTTTATTTACTCATTTACTTATTTGTTGACTCCTGTCAACTGCCTGGATTAGTCCCTATTGTTTTCTTGCCAAGGTTTCCAGAAGCGGTTTATCATTGCCTTCTTCCTATGGCTAAGATAGGTGACAAGCCCAGGGTCACCCAGCTGCCTTTGTGCCTAAAACATGATTGGTAACTGGTCTCCTGGCTTCTTGCATGATACCTTAATCACATTAATAAATTGGTTCTCTTCTGTTTTGTTTTGTTTTGTTATTTTGGTCTTCTACGCTATTTTTTTCTGATTCTATCTAGAATCTGAGCTACAATGACTCTCTAGAACTCTTTCGCTAGTGCATTTGGCCCTAGAAATTAATGTTGAAAAATAAAAATATTAATCTTTATAAGCTGTTAGAGTGATGACATCTGTAATATTTTATTATGTATTTCATTTATAATATCTGAACTCCACTTTTTTAGAATTAAAAGCAAGTCTCTTAAGAGGGAACATTAAAAACTCACTGTTTATAAATGTCAATTCAGTAAAAATACAGTAAAAACAGTACCCTTAAAACTGCAACACAAGACCAAATCAGGTGATATAGCATTACCAAATATCTTGGTTAACAGATTCACTATAAGACCCAGGACTAACACAAAAAGACCCTTTTCAAAGACAAAATATATCTTCACAGTAACTCTTTATTACTAGTTTTCTACTAAAATTAGCATAGCAAATTATTCTGTTCAGGATGCCCCCTGCCCCCCTTAAATCAGCAGTTTAGTTTGATACTAATTTTCGCTATCGTACAAAGATCCAGATTGGATAAATATTCTCTCTTTCAAATAGTGAATTCTCATAATTGTCTGATCTCATAACAAAAGAACTACAGTATTTTATCAACATCATGAATGCACTGTAGCATGTTAAGAACATGGACTGAAAGTACATAATACAATCTTACTTCTGAAACTAATCAAGTGTGATCTGTAAACGTATACGGAGCAGTACATGTAAACCTCTCTGAAGATCAAGTAAACAAAATATATTTAACATTTCAGTTATTGGGTATGTGAATGCTACAAAACTATATTAACTGTAAAGCTATAATAAATTTGTAATAGCTTACATTCTATTATTCCATAAAAAGACACAGAATTTAAATCTAACGTGCAACTGGACAATTTGTAAAGTATCCAAAACTATGTTTTCAGTATGAAGAATATTTTTGCACAGAGAGGTATATGAGATTTAATAAGGCACTTGTCAATTTCAAGAAATAATAAGAAGCACTGAAAACTCATTTTAACAGTCTCATTGGATGGTTGGTTCTATTGTTTGGAAAACCTTTCAAATCAAGGAGTATTTCATGCAAATATGTCATTTGTCTAATGATGTCATTATGAAAGTAATGCAAATTACGTCATTTAATTATGCCAAATTATGTATTTGGCATCATATGCATAAGAATAAAGGTATGCAAGTACTGCAAATTAAAATGGGGTTTGTTGCATGCATAATCTGTTCTATCAAGCTTTCACTGTATTACAAAGAAAGAAGATTGAATATATTGTCTATATTCACTTTTTCTTCATAACTATCATACATTCTAGAACTTATGAGTAAAATGCATTTGTTGACTATGACAAAACTTCACGTAATTATATATTATATAGTTTTAATGGAACTCTTTGACCCACTTTATTGTTTGATCATCAACTCCAGAGTCATCTAGAACTGTTTATGCACAGGACAGTCACATAGCCATCTAAGCATTATTGTGTTCAAAAAACTCAAATTACTATACATCCTCCATTATCTAGCATGAAACAAAATATCTAAATGGATGTAATACATTGCCAAAATGCAATCTTGGCAAGGGTATTTAGGATATGTAGGGAACAATCTGTTGAATGTCTCTCACTTTGTGATATCAATGGATTATGGACCAGACAACAGACCTTCCTAGCCAGAGGTGGATTTCACATAATGTTACCACTGGTTTGCCACCCATCGAAAATGTGAGCGCACGAGCGCGTACGCCCACCCGCAGGTCACCACTACTGGTTCGCCCGAACCGGTCCAAACTGGCTGAATACAAACCACTGTTCCTAAGGATGAACCCCATTTTATGGTCCTTGCCTCCAACCCTTTAGCTTTAGATGTCTTAGGACTATCAGTGACTGGTTAGTATGAACTATTTTCTTAAAAGTCTCTGTAAAAGTATTCTTAAACATTTCTGATCTCTCAATATCTTTGCATCTGGGCTCCACTTTTGTAATCCATATGATCACTGATGCTTTAGGACCATTTTCAAGAATAACAATGTAAGTATGATATAGATAGCTTCTGCTTTCTACTCAACAGAGTCTACTTCTACTGATTGAATTTTGCTGATGAATTTCCAATTAATACCGAAAATTTCAACTTAACAATAGTACTGTCAGACTTTGCTACCAGAAAATCTTGATGAACACTGTCACATTTTTGTATATACCACAAAATGCAAGGTTAATTAAATGGGAGAATGTCATCATCTGAGCATTACTGATGTTGTCAAAGTGAAGTTGCTTCCCAAAAACTTTATAAAAAGTCTGCCAGGCTGGAGGTGATCTCTTCTTATATGAGAAGAATATATTCTTTTGACATTTAAAAATGTATGTTTAAATTAAATTTAAACCCACTCATTCCATTCCAGTGTATGACAGTCCAAAATTAAGTTTGTTTTATAAGCACAACAACCTAAATAGATTGATGCATAGTACAGCAGAAATGCAAAGGAAGATACTTTCAGTTCAAAACAGATGTTGGTTTCACAGAAAAATGAGATGATGAAATAGTAGGTAGAACATCAAGAATGTATGGAATGATAAGGTTAAAAGAGTTGTGATTTCAGCTGTTCTAAGAGCCTCGATGCCTGATGATCAGATCTTCTAATTCCCCAGACATCTGGTCCCTTGAGGGAATTCTAGGCTCTCTGAACAGGTTGCACCCATGCTTGATTAGGCATCAGGGGATGTTAGGATTTAAGAGGCTATGAAGTAAGTAGCTACTGCCATTAACATGAATTGAGCAATTGATAGAAGACAGATTAAAGGGCTAGAGGGGTATCCAAAAGGTACCTGGGGTAAAACAGAGGGTTTGAATTGCTTCTAGTTTTACTGAACTGGCAAACAGCTGTGTAACTACAAACAGAACCACATGAATCATTTAGGAGATTGAGTCCAACCCAACACTAAGTGCAGGAATCCAAATTAAAGCTTCCCAGAGATTGTTGTCTTCATCCCCTTGATTACAATCAGTAAAGAAGAACCTGCCAACACTCCTGGTAAATGGTACCACTTGTGAAGTGCTTTTAATATTAACAAGTATGCAAATGCTTCACTGAAGTAAAAATTAATAACTCTTTGATCACATACATATTGGTAGTGCTCCTTGTATTGTCAAATACATTTTTTTCTGAGATGAATTCCTTTTAACATCTTTGTTGTATCACAAAAATACTGGCTTCTCTATACTGTAGTTTTATTGTGTATGTGTAGTCAGCTTCTCTATGTCAGCAATAGTAATGTCATTCTTAAAGCTATTTTAGTGCTTTATTTGCCAATTTAGACCATTAATAAATCAGCTTCAAAGGATGCAAAGAAGGATAAGGAAAATCAAGGAGGAAAACATAAAAATTCTTTGTTGAAAAAAAGAATTCACTAGTGAGAAGGAAATATTTTGGTTTCAAAAATGCATGAATTGTGAAGAGACAGAAGTTATTGGCTTCTACAATATCTCAAAATCCTCTGAATTTGTGGTCTGATTTGTGGAAATGTGCTAAGCTCTACAAATGATACTTTGTGATTCAAATTCATTCACCACATTATTTGTCAACTCTCATATACTGATCACATTATTTGTTAACAAATTGATTCCATTTCTGCTCTTCAGTTGATGGATAGAATGTTCTTAGCCATATTCTATGCTAATTAGCTGCCTGCAATTACTGCAAGTTCAAATCTCACCAGGCTCAAGGTTGACTCAGCCTTCCATCCTTCTGAGGTAGGTAAAATGAGGACCCGGATTGTGGGGGCAATAAGCTGACTTTGTATAAAAAGAACACCGCTTAGGGGGGCCCGAAAGCCTTACTAAGCAGGTATATACAAAAGTATGAAGGCTATTGCTTAATGCATTATAAGCCGGCCTGAGTCTCTGGAGAAGGGCGGCATATAAATCGAACCAATAAATAAATAAATATTCTTTTTCCCCTCTCTCTTTTGGTTGGAGGTTGTGAGATTGGAAAACCCCCAAACCAAATATTTCACTTATGCTGATGACTGTCCAATTTGTAATCAGGGAAGAAGTATTCAGGAAGATATATCTGATTTTCTTGGAGCCAACTTGTCTAATTGTGAACCATATCTCTTTTGCTATGTAGCCATAAAATTCCCTGCCAAGACAGTTATTATCCAATTTTCTGATGACTTTTGCCATTATATAATTATATCGATATTTGTCAAGCCTACAGTGTTGTCATATCTCAAGGACAATGTATTTCATATCTTTAATAAGAGCTTCTCTCTATGATTGACTTCATAAACATATCATGAGCATATGGATTCAAATATTAAACATCCATGTTTAATATTAAACAAATATGTGCTGTTAAATGAAAGAGCAAATATCCTATACAGTGAGAGTCAGCTTCTATAGGTTTACATCTTCATGCAGAAAAGCCCCATCTTAGTAGGGCTTTCTTTTTCTCTGGCTTTAGGTATTGCTTTTCACTTCTAAGAAGTCTGAATATAGTAGTTTCCACAGGTGTCAAAACTAGTAATAAAAATGCTTGAACACTTCCACTGCAGTTCATGGTTCCCACACCTGAAAATAGTGCCATATTCTGTTGCGATTACCAATTTAGGAATTGTAACTTTTAAATTACTTTAACCATTAGTTATACAGTTAACATAATCTTGATCATTTGATAAAAATGATCTTTTTAGGCTTTTTAGGACCATGTTCAAGGAAATTAGAACTGGTCTTTCAGACCTGTATATTTTGAAACTTCACATTTGATTGATTTACAAGCAATATTCTCAGCAAAGGGTCTCCAGCTTCTTTTTGATAATGGTGGGAGGAATCATAGATTATTTGACTGGCAGCAAGGTCTTCATCTGTAGATTTATAACATTTATAAGCAGATGGATAGCTGCAAAATCTCAGTTGGCAGGTGAGGCTTATTGGCTAGTATCGTCGCTGCAGGTAGTGTTATATGATTGAGCCACAGTGGCGCAGTGGTTAGAGTGCAGTACTACAGGCTACTTCTGCTGACTGCTGGCTGACTGCCATTTGGCAATTCAAATCTCACTAGGCTCAAGGTTGACTCAGCCTTCTTTTCTTCTGAGGTGGGTAAAATGAGGATCCAAACTGTTGGGGGCAATATGCTGACTCTGTAAACCGCTTAGATAGGGCTATAAAGCACTGTGAAGTGGTATATAAGTCTATGTGCTATTGCTATAATTAGAAGCACAGGACATTTGCTTTGGTACATAATTTTTGTTATTTGTGGTTTGGGCTTTTATTTTTAAGAGTGGATCAAAGTGGCATACATTGATTTGTAAAAGGAATTTTTTACTTCATGCTCTTCAGTAGTATTTCATTTCAGCTTGCAGCCTGTCACAGGACAGGAACCCTATCTCCTTTCCTGGAGCTTTTCATAAATACTCTGGAACTCCTTTTTCTTTTTTATATCTGACTTTCTCTTTGACAAATCTTTCTGTCTTTTCTCTCTTTGTTCACGTTTATTTTTCTTATTCCTGTTCTCCTTTTTTCAGTTTGAAATAGATTTGGCTAGTTACTTGTGATATATGAAAAAGAAAACGTTTAGATTGAACCTCGAAATGAAACCAGATGGATTGCTAATGCAAGAAAAAATAAAAAAGGACCTTGAAAGGAAAGCATGTTCAAGGATTGTATTTCTACTCACTTAGTGGCAAGCAGCATATTCTTTCGGGAGTGGAGATCAGTAGGGTCTGTGTGCTGTCTATTCAGGTATTCAGAAACTGCTTTGGCCGGGAATTCAGTTTCACAGATGTATCCAAAATCCCGAGCTAAATGTACAGCTTCTCCTAGGAAAAAACAAGCAGCTTTGGTCATCATAACCAGCTCAGGACGATTTGCAATCCACCTGAAAGCCAACAGTAGTGCTTACTATCCCAAACTTTACCTTGAAAAAAATACCTCAAAACTTTATTTTGTCCCAATCCTTAGCTCACTCTTTCAAAGTCTAGTACAGTCCTCAGCTTAAAAAAAAGTTATGAAGGAGGCCCAGTTAATGTGAAAGATCTTGAGATGTTCAAGGCATATCGACATTATAAAACATGTTTTATATGAAGGAGACATAACAAGTAAACATAAAAAACTGAGTAAACATCAGTGCATAAAATGTGGCATATTCATACAGCAACAATTCCAGTTAAGATATGGCCTCAAAATGCAGAGTTTGTGAAAAATAAAGGAATAGTGTCTCTGAACACATACTGTACATATTTGTACATTTGTCTTTTTCAGCACAATTCAAGTAATTCATATTCTGAATCATTCAAGTATGGCCATACACTATATAACAAATCAAAGGACATGTTCCAAGCACTGGTCCCCATCAGTTCCTAGCAGCTCAATAATTAGAAGCAAGGTGCCATGAAATGCAACAATAGAACAGCATAAATGCACACAACAGAATATTCATGCATGCTATTCGTCGATTAGAAATAAAGTTGGTGATACATTTATCTATCTTATCTATTTCAATGAGTTACTACAGACCTGGATCACATGAATTACTAAATAATACAATTCTGTGGCTTGGCTTAGCATACCATCTCAACTCAAACCTTGGATCAAATGATGGTTAATTAGAACACCTTGACTATAATGTATAATCATGGCCTGATTATGATTAGCAGTCTTCCAAGAGAACAGTGTCTGCATGTGAGAAGCTACAAAGCAGAACCTCTACTGATCCTCCTTTATTAATCTCCCATAGGTTAATTGGAAATGGAAGTAGAAAGAGAACAGAAGCAGAATGGGAGAAAACACATGGTGCCTCTCACTTCTGCCAGCACAGGCTTACTGCTGTTGTGTAAGCAAACAAACACACACAGTGACACACACATAGACACACACACATGCCTGGAATAGAAGCCTTCCTGTGTAGTATATGTTCACTTGATAACCATCTTATCCATGATTAATTCCAAAGCAAATACAGAGATCAATGTAATCTTACAGCCAGGTTACTCATGTGAAGTCTAAATATACAATACATGTCTCAATTTGCTGACATTGGCCTCTTGTTATTTTTGCCTCTTGTCTGTTTCCTCCCCTCTTGCCATCTTCCTCTCACAAATATTAAGGGTATAATCTGAAACATACTTGGCATTATCTTTTTAGAAAAAAAAATATTTCAATGGACTGGATAAATTATAAACAAATACAACTGAAGTTATTTCCATTCCATTCTCTTTGCCTCTGTAGACTGCAAATACACATATTCTGCCAACTCTTCAAAACTAATCTAAAAGCCATGATCCTAGACACACTTACTCCAAAGTCCTACTCTTGCTAGTAGGAATTACTTTGACATACAAAAGATGAGGTAAGTATAAAATTTAAAAAACTTACATTACTACTTATTTTCATATTTCTTTGCTCTGTCAAGCTATGACACTATATTGCAATTTAAACTCAAAGGAAGAAGATAACGGCATATGATGGCCGTGGCCAGGGGGGCTTTTTATCAGGTTCGCCTGATTAGCCAGTTGCATCCCTTTCTGGATCGGGACTCCTTACGCACAGTCACTCAGGCACTCGTCACTTCCCGCCTGGACTACTGCAATGCTCTCTACATGGGGCTCCCCTTGAGGAGCACCCGGAGGCTCCAACTGGTGCAGAATGTGGCCGCGCGGGGGATTATGGGAGCGAGGGGGCGCTCCCATGTGACACTTCTCCTGCGTGAACTGCATTGGCTTCCAGTGGTCTTCTGGGTGCGCTTCAAGGTGTTGGTTACCACCTTTAAAGCGTTCCATGGCATAGGACCTGGGTATTTGCGGGACCGCCTTCTGCTGCCGATAGCCTCCCACCGACGAGTACGCTCCCACAGAGAGGGCCTTCTCTGTGGCAGCTCCTGCCCTCTGGAACAATTTGCCCCCGGAGATACGAAGGATATCGGATCTCCAGGTCTTTCGCCGTGCCCTGAAAACTTTTCCATCAAGCAAGGCTGGCGTGAACCCTCCCCCCCTTTTTTAGTCTTTTTTAGTTTTTAGCTTTTAAATTGTCATTGGGTTTTAATTCGAATTGTTTTAAATTTGGGCCAGTTATGTAATTCTTTTAATAATTTTAAATTTTGTATTGGTATGTGTTTTAGTTCTGGCTGTGCAGCGCCCTGAGTCCACTAGGAGAAGGGCGGTATACAAATTGAATAAAATAAATGAATGAATGAATGAATGAATGAATGAATGAATGAATAAGCAGAATATACTCCTCTGAATTTTAATCTATAAAAGCAAATATATTTTAGTAACTTAGTAAATATTCTATTTGTCATGAATATTTAATTATTGTAGTAAAATTTATAAAAGACATATGAATTCCACTACCTCTGATGAATCCTTTGACATAGGGAAAGAAAAAGATAAACATCTCTATCATCTTTCATATTCCATCATTTGGTTAACTTTCTCTCTATAACTCATACATAGGTTGTAAATATTTGGGACTATTAGAAGCAGGTACAATAGTACTGATGGAAAGTACCAATTTCTGCCAGATGGACTGACATTTAGCTTTATAGTGAAAAAACTGGTCAGCCCAGATGAAAAAATTACATTGTTATAAAATATATATTAACAATCATAATAGAGCTAGTCTGCTCTAGTGGTTAAGATATCAGTCATAACCCAGGAGAATGTGAGTTCCAGTTCTGCCTTAGGCATAAAACCCAGCTGGGTGACCTTGTGCCAGTCACTCTAGTCTGGAGTTGAGACTCTAGGAAGAGTGCAGAGAAGAGCAACAAAGATGATTAGGGGACTGGAGGCTAAAACATATAAAGAACGGTTGTTGGAATTGAGTATGTCTAGTTTGATGAAAAGAAGGACTAGGGGAGACATGATAGCAGCGTTCCAATATCTCAGGGGTTGCCACAAAGAAGAAGGAGCCAACCTATTATCCAAAGCACCTAAAGGCAGGACAAGAAGCAATGGATGGAAATTAATCAAGGAGAGTAGCAACCTAGAACTAATGAGAAATTTCCTAACAGTGAGAACAATTAAACAGTGGAACAACTTGCCTCCAGAAGTTGTGGATGTTCAAACACTGGGAGTTTTTAAGAAGAGATTGGACAACCATTTGTCTGAAATGGTATAGGGTTTCCTGCTTGAGCAGGGGGTTGGATTAGAAGAACTCCAAGGTCCATTCCAACTCTGCAATTCTGTTATCCTCTCACTCAAACGAACTCACCTTCACAGGGTTGTTATTGTGAGGAAAATAGGAGAATGATGTAGTATGGTATATTCGCCGCCTTGAGTTATTTTTAAAAATAATAAAGGTGGGATATAAATAAAGTAAAAATATATCAACATAGTATTTACTAGCAATTATCTTTTCCCATTAACTTTAAAGTGTTTACACTGGAGATTACACTTAATAAAATCAAAGCTAGCTTTTTAGAAATTTGTTTGACTCGAATGACAAAGATTTGCTAGGAATGTATTGAAACTATGCTTTTGGCCCTCAGCACAGCACGAACAGTTCTAAGTAACTGCTATTCAATGATGATGATGATGTTATCCATTCAATCATGTCTGACTCTTGGTGATTCTATGGGCCAGGTGACGGGTCTCTCCACATCTTCTCATCTTGCTCTGCTCTTTGAGTTTTTCTATTTTCTGGCTGATTTCAGCTTTGATAGTGTCCAGCCATCATGCTCTTTGGCGGTCTGGTTTCCTTTTAACCATTAGCTCTTCCCAACATAATTGCTATTTATGTTTATCAAATTTCTTTTACTTTTGCTTCTTTTACTTTTACCTTATTTTTAACAGGCATTTTATTTGCTCCAAAATACCACAATTGCTCATTAAATGACTGCTTGAAAATCACAATTAAAATTGTGAAATTACGTGAAATCTTTATGCAATAGTCAGATCCTAACAGATTACTAAAAGTAGTCTTGTCTCTATGGTGGTGCTAAGCCCTTTATTTATTACTGGAGTAACCATGCTATGCTTTGGATTTCTACAACTTCTCAATTTCTGCTGGTTCAGGTCAGTTCAATTCAGCCCACCTGAATTCCATTGACTCTTATCTAATGCCTATTCACTTTGACCATTAGTAGATCAGATTCTTGTAGAGAGCTTTATCTTACAATAAACTTATATATTCATTTGAACTGATGGACTCCTGATTTTCTGTGCTTGACATTCTGCTTCTGTATGCAACCTAATATTTTTTTTGCAATTTCCAGGAAGGTGTCTATGTTGCAAAAACACTACAAAATGTTGTTGCCTTTAATAATTAATTACTGAATTAATTATGCATAGATTTTTGTTAACTAAGTCCACATCCTTAACTAAGTCCACATCCTTAACTAAGTCTGCATATATTCTGTTGTTTTGCAAGTAGTTGCTATTGATAAAAAATTATTCTAATCTAACCTCTATTTCACTGCCCTATATCTTCTCTTGTTATTACTCCTCTTTAACCCCTGGTATATTCAGTATTTAACTATTAGTCTGATGAAATGTTCTGTTGTCCAAGAAAACATATGACATAAACATTTATTTATTTTCTAAGTATTACATGACAGCTTGTTTTATTGGGGACCCAAAGGGGGAGTACCACACTGGAGGTAGCTACTAGATTGATAGCAAATCCCACCTTGCCCCCCCCCCTCAATTCCCTGCTTCCCCTGGCTCATCTTTTAATCTCATGTTCCTGTATTTTCATTGTTTATTTCATACTTTTATTATCTTGCTAGTATTGTGTTTACATTTCTTTTCATTTCTGGTTTTAAGCTGCCTAAAGTAACCCCATTGGTGAGATAAATAGCAAATAAATTTAAAAATAAAGAAATATTTTCCAGAACTCTTTAGTTCTATGTATATTTATTTGAGAATCTATAAATACTTCCTTTTCTATGCTGTATATAAATTTCATTATGGTGGAGAAGTTAGTTTGGAGGGACTGTTATTCCCCCCTCCTCAAAATGTTTTAATTAAAGTATCTTCCTCTTCCATGAGGACAGATATCATAACTACTCCTTAGTATGTCCTAACAAGTACTAACAACAGTGTTTAATTTTAGAAGTACCATTTAAACATAAATAAAATTTAGCTGGCAACTGCAGAATTCATGTAACACTGTTACTTAAAAGGAAATGCCAATCTTGCTGAATCTTAAACACAGCCCCAGTTGGGATATGTAATGAGCCTTGATTTTCTGCATGGCAGATTTTTCATGCCACAGCAACAACGATTCGATGCAACTTTACAAAATGTCAAACCTTTCCTCGCCCAGAAGTGTCGCCAGAGGAGGTTGGGGGTGGGGATGGGGGGGAGAAGAAATCGAAATGGACAGAAAGTCTGCTTACCTTCCACCAGGGAGGTGAGTAAAGTGACATTTGCCGCTTTGCGCCTGCCGGCTGGTAAATTCAAACCGATTTTTTCTAGCCGCTCTCGCAACGATCGCCCCCCGTTTTTCGATTTGGCTCTGCAGTGACGAAAAAAGGAACGCGGGGATTTAAAACTCCGACGAATGTCCCCGGGAGAGAGAGCGAGAGAGAGAAAGAGAAGAGGACGGGGGCTGGGGGGTGGGAGGCACCAGAGCCTTGGCTTTGGGCACCAGGCGTGGCATGCAAGCAATGAACACAGTGGAGGCTTCGTGGTGCCACAGGGCGGGAAAGAAAGAAACGCCGCCCTTGGCAAGAGTCTAGCCCGGCCCCTTTGTAACCTGGACCCCTGTTGCTCCTTGGGCCGCCAGCGACGCTCGGCTTTGCTGGCTGCAAGTGAACGAAGAGGGAGGGTTATGTTAGCTCTGGCCCTGCTACTACCAGGAACAAACTGGCTGTTCTTGGAAAACTGCGTCACCAGCAGCATTTAGCCGTGCCATAAGGGTGGTGATTTGTGGTTGTTTCTGTTGTAATTCTGCTTACAAAACACTCAAAAGAGGCTAAGAAGTAAAAAGACTGGATTGGAGCCGAAGAATGGCCTGGTGTGGGAAGGGAGATTATGCCATCATCCCCAGCAATACAGGGCACATTTGTGAAAGTATGTATTAATGGTGTGCAATAACAAAATCCAGTAAGTTTTTTGCATGCTTTTGCATAAGAAGTGTTTTGTATAATAATAGTTTCAAAGCAGCAACAGTAATAATGCAAAGCAACAAATGCTACTTCAGAAATGAGGGTTTAGCGCAGCCTGAAAAGATGCGATCCTATTATAGCAGCTGCCTGGCCCAGTCAGAGGAAGGAATTCAAAGGCAACATGACTGTTAGGCCTTCATCAAGAGAAAAGTTTGGGCAGCAGGAAGTGCCTTTCAAGGAGTTTAGGGTTCCATATGTGTACTGATTTTCAAATAATCATCATCCCCTTCCCCTCTGTTTGCCTGTTTTTCATTGCAAATGAATGAAATAATCACAAATATAGGTAGGGGACCACTGGAGAAAGGGAGGGATGCATCAGCAATGTATTTTGTTTTTGTGAAGAACTCATTTCCAAGGCAGGGATCCAATGAAATCTAGTGAGGTGGTCAGTGGTTGATCAATTTGGAAGATAAGAGTGATCATTGACTTGGCTGACCATTGCCTGTGAGCTACAGGCAGGATCTCCACTAGCATCTTCTAGACTGGAACAGTGGTTCTCAAAGGGTGGTCGGGGGCTCACTCAGGGGTCCTCAAAGTCAAATATGTTAACATTTCCCAGTTTTAATTTCTAATAGTCAAAATCAATAGATATAACCCACATAAACCAAAACTCTTTGGGCTCCTCATCATCGTTTTTAAGAATGTAAAGGGAGCTTAATGTTTGTGAACCACAGATGAAACCCCCACCCCCACCCCGTTCCAACCGTCATTGGCCCAATGTAGCAGTTATGACAGATTTTATATTGCCTGAGTGATGCCAGAAAAATACTAGAAATCACTAGTGGGGAAATGATCCTAACCTTGCAAAACTAGGGAGATATACTCATGCTCACAGCATGTAGATTTGCAAATGGTCCAAACAGTTGAGTAGCACAGCCCCAGGTATACTAGATAACATAGATTTGGAAATTTGTGATTAGAGTCTGGTTGTTTCTGGAAGACCTTACAGTTTTTCTAAAATTGGATGTGTTGATTTTAGGACAATCTTTTTCTGACCTCATGCCTTCAAATACCACACTGAGAATTTCCAGCCAGCATATAAGAGCAAAGGCTTCTCTTATTATTGTTCTCAATGCTGTTGATCCTTGAGATAGCTACTGTCATGACTAACAGCCACAGTGTTGTGGTTGAGGTGCTGGATTAGGACCAGGGAGATTCAGTTTCACTAAGTGACTTGGGGCCAATCAGTCTCTTAGCCCACCCTATGTAGCAGAGTTGTTGGTATGGAGGAAAGAGAGTTGTGTATACTAACTGAAGGAAATCTCTCTGGCTAATCTAACTGTATTATTGCTGCCAGGGGAGGTAAGGTAGGTGTTCGTTATTTTTAGAAGTTTTGTTATATGATGGGTTTTTGTTTTTTTTTAATATTCTAAGCCACCCGGAGTCACCTATGTTTGGGTTGGGCAGCAATAGTGTTTGTTTAATAAAAAATAAAATTTCCAGGATAAAAATTTAAAAAATAAATCTTTTTCTACTCTTTTCAAGCCACCCATGCTAATAACCCTATGATAGATAATTCCATACTTCAACTACATAGGCATTGTGAAAAGCGACTCCATTTTATTTCTGCTGCATATTCTATCATTCTACTATATTGATGATCCCAAGTTCTGGCATTCTGAGAAAGATAAAAGAATTCCTCTCTATCAATTTCTTCCCTATCATGTGTAATTTTATATTTCTGTTTTATCGGCTTTACTCAATTTTTACCTAAGTTGATACTTCACAATAATGCTATTAGGTCCTTCACTTATTCTGGTTCCTTTTTTTCCCTATTTTCTCCAACATTACAATTTCGTTTCTTGAATGATAAGAACTATGCAGTTTTCCAAATATAGTTGTATTGTCAGTGAACTGATACTGGAAATTTTATTTTCAGAATCCTTCCCAATGAATGCCTAGCTCTGAAATTCAGCTTTTTCACATTAAATTTATATTTTCTTTAAATTGTTCACCACAGAAACAAGACTGTATACTTATTCTGATTTTCTATACAAAAATAATTTTCCTCACTCTAATGTGCATTATTTTACTGTTACTTACAAATGAATAACATTTTATAGTCATTTTTCCAGTTTAAAAATATCCATTCAGAGTTTTTATTAATCCCTTTTTGTTTTAATACCTTCATCGGTTTTGGGTCTTCTGACTTGGTCACATATCTATAAGTTGTTTTTGAACTAACTGGGAAGTACTAGTCCTAATTCATTGTTTGCTCTTTTCCATTGTGGAACTGTTCATCCCTATTTTATCCATTCTTTTTGATGTTTAAGACAAATACTGTGTCTATGTTTACTCAAGGGCTTTTCATGAAAGACTTGCATTTTATAAGTCCCAATAATAATATTGTGCCAATAATGCTATCATTAAAATTAAGGGAGTGCAAAAATAATCAGGAACTATGAAGAAGGAACTTCCTTCTTCATAGTTTCCAATCATATTTATAAATTCTCATAGCAATTATGTAAAAGAAATGAATATTATAAATTTATACTGGGAAGAGGAACAGAATTCTAAATGATTGCTTAAGACATTTCATGCATTTGAAACCTCATCTGCACCTTCATTCTCCACTAGTGCAATATACCGAATTAAATGGTAAATTATAAAATTCATAACCATTGATTATTTAAAACTAATTCAATTGTAACATTCAGTTAAAACTTCCAGACAATTTGCAGCATAGCTTATAACAATATTCAGAAATGCAAACAGGAACAACCCTAAAGTGAGGAACAATGTAATGAAGCACATCCACCTCCTTCTAAGGCAGATAAACATCCAGTTGACCTAAGAGACTCCATTCACAACTCAGCCACCCTGGGTGAGGAGTAAAGGTGGGACATTAGTGAAAAAGCTTTTTTGCCATTTGTTACCTATATCTGCTTAACATCTAGGCAGCTCCATCTTGGAATATTCTTAAAGCTGCAAGATACTTTAAAAGATAAACTCCAGGATATTGATATTGATCTGAACTCTAACATACAGAAATAGCTAGTTTGATTATTTAAAGAAAGTGGCCAGTCTTACAGAATTAATGAACCATGTAACGTGATTGGCATAATATAATGGGTGCCAGGGGCAATGACCTCTAGACTGTTATGTATATCTCATATGCATTCACTCTTAACCGCAACGGCTGCTTGTAGTAATCTTAATGCAGTTTTAATCCCATCAGAAAGTACAGATTGGCCTGCCTCATGACTTACCTTCTAAGAACTCCTCCAAGGAGGGAAGCGTTTAAGCACTCAGGAGGTGAAAGGCGCCGTTGAACTTCTCCAACAGTGACTTTGTACTTGGACGTCGAACTGAGCAAGGAGAGCCTCCCAGGTACCGAACAAAACACTTCACCTGTGTTTACAGACACACCACCAAGGAAGCCATCTTTGTTCATCATCAGAGAAGTAACAGATTTTGGAGGAACTGGAACTAGGAAGAGAGGAAAGCAGTATGGGCAAGATCAGCTTGTCAAGGCAGCCCACATAGCTCATAATTGCATTCATCCTGAAGAGTTTCCTACTGATTAATAAAAAGGATCTCAAACTATTTTTAGAGAAGTGGCTGTCATTCATTTCATGTTTCATTTATTTATATGTTGCCTCTCATGAAAACATATTCAGGTATCATACAACATTAAAATAAATGCATTACATTATTTAAAGAAATAGTTACAATTAGAAATATATTAAAAAGCAATTACCGGTTAGAATTGTAGAACAAAATCATCTGAGAAGTTAAATGATTAGTGAGTGTAAGCATTTTCCTTACGTGTTTAAAGTAGGGGCCAGCAACCTGTGGCTCTGGAGCCACATGTGGCTCTTTTACCCCTCTGCTGCGGCTCCGTCACTCAAAATATGTGTCACAACCGCCAGCGACACTCACCAGCATACGATTTATTGAGCTTTTCAACCCCCAGTAGGCCAATCATGGATAAATCCAAGAAAAGAAAACTTTCAGAAGAAAACAGAATCTTTAATTCAATTATATATACTAGTTTTGTGGCCGCTCAAGAAATAGTCAGGTATGGGAAGGGTTTGAGGCTCCTGGTGTTTTCTTTTCTGTAGGAAATGGGTCCAAATGGCTCTTTGAGTGTTTAAGGTTGCAGACCCCTGGTTTAAAGTATACAGATAGTTCTTGACTTATGATCACCATTACTAAGCAAGTCACACCTTATTTTGCAACCTTCTTGCTGTAATCATTAAGCAAATCACTCAGCCAGATTCACTTTAATCCAGCTCCCCCTGTTAATTTTGCTTGTTGGAAGCTACCCTGGCAAGGTGACAAATGGTGATCAAATGACCCCAGAATGGTGCAACCATTGTAAATAAAGGCCAAAGGCCAGAATTTTACAGTGGAGATATTGTAATGGTTGTAAGTGCAAGAACTCGTTCTAAGTCATTTTTTCAGTGATTTCATAACTTTGAACAGTTGTTAAGCAAGTGGTCACAAGTCAAGGACTACCTGTAATAAAAAAAAACCTGAAATGCTGATTCAGCTTTTTAATTCTCTCAGCAGAATAGATAACCTCAGAAAACATACATTTGGAAAAGTAAGCCACCCCAAAGTAATTTTCTCTTTATGTATGAGGGACCAAAGCACTTACTTTTATTGAAGACTTTACCCTTTGCTCAGGAAGAACAGTATGTAGGTAAAGTAGATGTGATCATGTTCTGCTAATGTAGTAGTATGTGGGAATGATCTTGGGAGACCAATAAAGAGATAATGTCTAGGGAGCAGCCAAATAAGAGAGAAGATAGCCTGCATAGGGGGCAGAGCATGGCTCTCAGGAGGGGCCATCCCTAAATTATCAGGCTATAAAGTGATGGGGGGAAATTTTACTTTCAGACTTACAAGATACCATTAATGTAAAGGAGAATTAGCTTATCTGGTCATGTTTCTCATCTAGTCTATCCGATAAAATTAATTCAGTAGCACTTGACAAGAAAAAAAAGAAAACTCTTATGATTTTGCCATGGAGAAATAGAGGAAATCACAGTTCTGATTGGCCCCAGATTTAGAGATTTATTTTTGCATTCTGAATTCCATGCTTGCATATGTGAAATTAGCAGATGTGCACATATAGGTCCATGCCCCACAGACTAAGTTACATACCATAACATTAAAAAGATATGCTATGTTGTATATCTTAGTGGACCCTAACCTCTTGCATGTTTTTCTTATAGCAATCTTTGTAGCTTAACAGTGAAAGTAATGTACACTGTGGCCCTAACATTCCCTTTTGTTAGGCATATTAGAATATATTCCATATATTAGAATATTGCAGAGAAAAGGTGATTCTAATAAAAATGTTTGCATTTTTTCAGCATCATGAATAATACTGTAGGCCAAACTTATTGATACTTTCCTCAGCAAATGGTTAGAACAAAACTTACCCCATCTTTCAACTTATAACATAACTGCTAGTTTTCAAATCAGCAATGGCATATTTTTTTCAGTGCCATAACTAACCTTGGTTATATTGTATTTTTAATTATACTTTTAAATCAGGGGTGAAATTCAATTTTTTTTCCCTACCGGTTCTGTAGGTGTGGCTTGGTGGGAATGGCAGGGGAAGGATATTGCAAAATCTCCATTCCCACCCCACTCTGGGGCCAGCCAGCCGGTTCTCCGAACTACTCAAAATTTCTGCTACCAGTTCTCCAGAACCTCTTAGAACCTGTTGGATTTCACCCCTGATTTAAATATATATCTTTATCAAACATGTATCTATTTATATTACATCTGGGTAATGTTTTTACAACATTACAAGTAATAAATAGAAAAAACATAACCATTTAGTTCACGACAAGTAGCCCTCAGCTTATAAACACAGTTTGGATTGCAACTTCTGTCACTAAACAATGCAGACATTAAGTGAGTCATGCCCAATTTTATAACCTTTTTGCTGCAGAGGTTAAGTAAATCATATGGTCATTTAGCAAATTCAACTTCCCTCATTGACTTTGCTTGTCGGAAGTCCCCTGGGAAGGTAGGAAATAGCAATCATGTCATAGGATGCTGCAACCTTCATAAATACATGACGACCCAAATTTTGATCATATGACTGCAGGTATACTGAGAGACTGTTAAGTGCAAGGACCATTTTCCAACTCCATTGTAATTTCTAACAGTCATTAAATGAATGGTCATAAATTGAGGGGGTACCTGTATTTTGCTTTAGAATATAATGTTCAGAACAATTGAAAAAAAAAAAAGTATGATACTAAGAAAGTATAAAACTCAAGCTATAATCAGTACAGTATAGTAGCTGAAGTGTTGCTCTTAGACCAGGGGAGCCATTTTGAGTTCACAAATAACCATAATGCACCCTGGGCAATTTCATTCTTTTTCAAATCAACCCTCCTCAGAAGAGGCTGCTTTTGTAGGAAAAAAATTAGGGGAAAACTTATTGTGCCTTGAGCTACCAGAGAAAAGTAAGGATGTGAATAAATAATAATAATAACTACAATCCTATCTAAATAGGGATCTCTGCTGATGATATAGGTTGTAAAGGTTAATGTATACTGATAAAAAACACAATTTTGTTGTAAGCTGTTTATTATTCCACTAACAAGAAAAGAAAAATAACCCAAAGAGCTTGTAATTTAAATTTGAGAAAGAGAATGACCCAGCTAGATCATTTTTCATTGAATACTGACTTAATATGCCTTAAAATATTTTTT
Source organism: Pantherophis guttatus (assembly GCF_059756535.1). NCBI lineage: Eukaryota > Metazoa > Chordata > Lepidosauria > Squamata > Colubridae > Pantherophis > Pantherophis guttatus. The sequence continues at coordinate 190,661,318 of NC_142063.1, forward strand.
CTTTTTTTTAATTTAACAAGCCAAAAAAGCCAATATATCTCCTTTGAAAACATTCTTTCTTATGTATATATTTAACTGGGAAGGGGAACAAAGAGAATAAATTTAATTATACAAAATGAATAAAAATTGTTTGTGGCATATATGAAATTGTAAAATATACTATTCATACTCCTTAAGATCATCTGGTTTTGTCAACATGTTTCTTGCAGGAACAATGGATGCTAAGACAATTACATTAAAACAAATTTATTTCTTCAAAGATGATTTAGATATAAAGTTCTCTGTAGCCCTCTCTTTCCTCTTCAAAAAAGAACCCCACCAAAAACAAATTTAAGCAATTTATTTCTGACAGGAATTTTATTCACAATTGAATCTAAAAAAAGCCCGTCATATTTGGGAGATTTGTGTATAATTTAACAGCAAGTATGCTGATCAACCAACAAATCACTTTAATTTACATAAAAGCTCCCTGAATATCTCCATTCTCCTTATTTCTTTTTCTGCAGTCATTGATAATGAAGTATTCAGGTTCCTGGTATATTTGTGTATCTTTGGTAGAGTCCCAATCTATACAGAGCAAAGAAAAAAGCGCTTACAACAGGATTTCCAAATCTACTCCAACATCTTCATAGTAAAGAGTAGTACAGCATGGGCCTTCTTGTAAGGTGAGAAGGAAGTCCCACTTATTTAATGGGGACTATTGACTCTTAAGTATGTGTTTAATAAACAAAATAATGAAAGTACTGTAAGATGAGTAGTCAAATATCTGGATACAAGAATCATCACCTCCTGGGTATTCATACCAGAAGACAAAGTAACTTAAACACTATCATGTGCAAGTAGGGTGGAATAGCAGTACTTAGAACCTCTAAGCAGAGGTTGTTAATACCATGACAGACACCCTCAATATAGCCTGTGACAATTGCAGAAATCCCAGTTCTGAGAGAAATGTCCTAAATCTGAGTTCAGTGTAAGCAAATGACCAAACGGGCTTTCTTCATAGAAAACTGGCTATGTTTCTGATGTTGGTTTTTTCATTGCTGTTGATTGTGATTTCATACTTAAGCAGATGAACTTTGAGTCTACTAGGGTGAAACTTCAGCCAATCCATTCTCCATTCTAAACTATTTTGAGGCCAACCTCTCTGATCTTCACCAAGCATTCACTTTCAAATCAAGTTCTAGGATGAAGGCATCAATAGCTAGACAGGTAAGCTTTATCTAGTTTCACCAACATATGGCAGGGTTTTGGGAAGGACAAGGGAGCTCTCAAAATGCTTCTTGCAATCCCTCCTCCAGTCTCTGCTCCTGTCAACTGGGCTATTTTTATCCATCATCCTCAATACCATATTCTTCAATATACCAGGTAACAGGCATAGAAAGAAGTGTGAAATGAATAGGAGTTTCCTCAATGCCCCTGCTAAATTCAGTCCTTTCTTTGCATCTGTTACCTGCCAGTCAGGCTATTTCAGGACACGGGTGCAGCACTAAACCTATGTTCAGAAATAGCCCAACTGTGGGGGGGGGGGAATTGGGATGAAAATGTATTTATAAAACTTTTTCAATAAAAAAAAAAGAAAGAAATAGCCCAACTGCCAGATAACTCCTTGGTAAGGAAGGAGAAGCAAGACAGAAAGAAGAAGGATCACTGAAGGTACAATCCATAGCATGAAAACTCAGTCTTCAACTAATGTTGGAAAGCAAAGGTGGTAGTGGCAATGAGTGACCAAGGACTCCAATTCTGATCTTGTGCCCAAATGCATCCTGATGGAGCCAAGGAATGGCTAAAAAGATTTCTGGAATTAGGCAACAGATTGACTACATATAGTTGGAATACAATGTGTAAAATGGCCCCCACATATCAAGGACGGAAGTAACCACAGTGTGTTACAGAAAGAGGGATAGGAACCAAGATCAGATCAGGGGAGACTAAATGGTTAATTAACAGGTCATGGTAATAGGTATAGCACACTTCCATGAATCTTTGGAGATAATTTTTTAAAAAATAATAAAAAATGTAGATTTATGAAACTTTTTTGGCAGAGGCAGCAGAAAACTTGTACTTGGGATGGCAGAAATGGCAACATGCACTTGGCAGAAATTGGCTTTCTTTCACAGCTTAAATTGACCACCTGAACATCATGGAGCTTGCACCCTTTCTGAACAGCACTATTGGTAGCCTGTGCCTGACCTGTCAAAGTGGTTGCTAAAATATGGCTTTTGCTGTGGTTTTAATCCCTAGCCAGTGTATTCTGAATTGTGGCAGCCCTGGCCAAAGTTCTTGGAAACTGTGAAAGGTCATATCTGATTAAATATTCAGAACACCAGCAGGCTAGATGGAACATTTTTCTAAAAAAAAATAAAAAATCTGAAGAACAAAATGGCAAACTACTTCTGTATTGATGTGAAGAAAACCTGCACAGTTGTATCTATGTAGGTAGCTGAAGCCAAGTTCAGTCTGAGGCCATCTTTACCTTCATTCTCCATACTAGCTAGGCGAGCTTAATAGCAAAGGATTTCCCCATCGCAAGATTATTTAATCATTGTTGAAATAGGCACTGAAATCATTATGAAATCATAATAGGCATTGATCATTGAAATCATTATGAAACCGCTCCTTCTGGATTTGCTAATTGCCCTTACTAGCTACAATTGTGGGAGAGGACAGCTCAAAGAGGCCTTGCCTATTTCTAATGAAAAAGCCCCATTGCCTTCAACAAGATTTACAAGAGAATCAGGAGAAAGTCTTAGCTACTCACACTTCTACTATAGGATCGCTATTTACAACAAAATACACTCCTGCAGCCTGATTCTGTCCAGACTGACTCATAATTGTGCTATGTGGGTTTTCCTATCAAAGCACAAGCTTATCTGCAGCCACATAAAGGGAATCAGTCTAGTTAAATCAATAATCCCATCCTGCTTAAGCTACAGGCCAAAATTAAAATATAGCAAGACTAACAGCTATCAGCCCATTTTCTCTTTCCCCCATCTAGCCAGATGCCTGTTACTGGTAGGGCAGCAAACAAAAAAAGTTAACTTCTATTTGTTTTTACATCAGTCTTCTCCAGTGTGGTGCTCTGCATCTGATCTCAAATCATCATGAAATTTTGAGAGTTACAGTATATGATGCTCCAACAAATCTGGTGTGAGCTCCAGAAGTTGGAGTTCCAAGCTGTTTCAAAGCAAATAACTGGTTCACATTTTTAAAATGTGGGTAGTGTAAGATAGGATAGGTATCCTTAGCGCCCCCCCCCCAAAACCATTCTACTGAAGGACTGCAAACTCCTGGCTGAATCAGGAGTTATCTGAATCAGAGGTTATGATCCAAACCAGTTAATGGCTTTGGGTTGAGAGGACAAGGGGAATTTCAGTACTGCAGATACTGCTTATTGGCTTTGAATATTTACAGGCTGCATTTAACTTTTGTCAAATATATATCTTTTCTGAATAGTTTCCACAGAGACAGATGAGACTGCCTGCCTGCTTCCTGCTTTATGCACCTTGGGAGAAAGGAAAACCCAAAAACCGTCAATTCTTTTGTAAACAGCTTGATGACTTGTGCAAATATACCAAGAGTTCCTCCAAGTCTCTGCCTCATATCCACTGCTACTTCATAGCACCAGGGATACAAGCTCTAATCTGTATTCCATCTTTTGTACATTACTTAATGCTTCTTAAAAGAAAAAATAAATGCAAGTTTCCCATGGAAGAAACAAGGGAGGGATCAAATTCTATAGATCTGTATAATTATTTTAATATTAAAGCTGTTGCCAGAGGTAATGCAATTTGGTGATTTCAGTTACTCAAGATACACACATTAGGTGTATACATCAGAGCAAGGGGGTGTGTATAATAGGATAAAGCTATAAAACAAGGCTCATTTGGTAATTGATGCTTCATTTTAATTTACATGTCTCTCTTGCCGTTTTTTTAAGATCAAGGGACATTTATTTTGTTACTTATTTCAATATGCAGTAAAGATTCCAGACATCTAGATTTAGCTGACGCTACAGACCCAATTTAAAAACCTAGAATTACACTCCAGAACAACACATCCATATACACATGAGATTAAAATCCCACTCAAAAAACCATGATTTATTAAGCTTTGTTCTTTGCATTATACCAAAAAGGCAACAGCATTCAGAAGTGTTCAGCTTCAAAACTGTAGAATTTTTCAATGCTTTCTCCAACAACCCTTGAAAAGGCACAGCAGAGGCTTTTGTGTGTGGAAGAAATCGTTACAAATATTTAAAAGGAAAGGTTCCCCTCTAGTCGTTCCCGACTCATCTCCGTTTCAAAGTCGAAGAGCCAGCGTTGTCCGAAGACGTCTCCGTGGTCATGTGGCCGGCATGACTAAACGCCACGGAACGCTGTTACCTTCCCACCAAAGGTGGTCCCTATTTTTCTACTTGCATTTTTTTATGGTTTCGAACTGCTAGGTTGGCAGAGGCTGGGACAAGTAGGATTCGAACCGCTGAACTACCGACCTGTCGGTCAACAAGCTCAGCGTCTTAACCACTAAGCCACGGCGTTCCTTACATTTACACCCTGATAATTAGGCCTTTGTACAGGATGCAACCTCAGCTCTTTCTCTCCCCCTTCCCCCCACAAATACTACAAATAATTCATGCTGGAGGGGAGGGAGGGCGGATCCCATAACTTCATTTGTACCGCTCATCAATCCTCACCGCCTCCGCTTTCAAGATTCAAACTTTCGTTCCCTTCGGAAATGCTCGCTTTGCTGCTGCTTCTCCTCCTCTCCGTTCCCTTTTCTAAATGGCAAATTTGTGAAGAAAATGGCTACTTTTCATTTCTTCATCCGATAGGGACCGTCCCCGTTCTTGTTCCGCTGCCTTTCCCCCCCCGCCCCCAAGCCCCCCATTTCTCTGAGCTTCTCCATAAGAGTGAGAAAGTGAGTTAACCACAGTCGCCGCTTGGTTTGTTAGTAATTACGGAGAGTGTTGTTCCCGAAAACGGGAGCTGGTCGTCGAGCGAGGCCGGCTTTACAACGACAGCAGCGGGATACAGCAAGGAAATGGAGCATGAAGCACAACCCAGCGTGGCACTTTTCGCTCCTTGACATGTTTACCATTTCCCGCGCATATATTACAGCTAGGTTGGAAGGCGGCGGCGGCGAAAAGGCAAAAACGCCTCTCTCTTGGTGGGGCTCCCCCGATGGCAGAGCAGAAACCCAGGAAGCAGTTGCGCCTCAGAGGATCGCTGTGTGTCTCCGGCGCGGAGGGGGTGGTGGTGGTGGTGCGGGAGGGGCGTTGGCTTTGCTCTTTGACTCGTACATTGAACGTTTAATCTATCCAAGTAAATACCCTTCACGGGTGCAATAGTGAAATAGCTCCCTACACGGGTTTGTTCCCACCCCTCCCCGCAAGAATGGAATCCGGCAGAGATTGTATATATAGGGCTGGCGCTGGGGCATGTAGATTCATTATTCCCCCCCCTCCCGAGAAAATATATTTTGAAACACTCGTTGAAGCAGCACCCCCTCCCTCATATGAATCTTACTCATACGTAGGCAAGATTAAGGTTCCGTCGATTTCATTGCCTCCCATTTATTTATTTATTAAATTTCTATGCCGCCCACCTCACAAAGACAGTGATTTTGGGCGGCTTACAATATAATAAAAAGTTTTAAAGTGCTTTTAAAAAAATAAAAATGAAAAGATTGAAAGTTAAGAAGCAAGATTTCGGATATTTGATTAGTCTTACCCTTTCAGGCCACTAACACACACCCCCACCCCCACACTTCCACCCCGCCCCAGTAGTTTAGAGCGCCTTCATAGCATCCCCAGCTGTCTTTGACGTGACATATCTGTCCTCTCAGCAGACAGAACAATGTGGGGAAGGGTAGAAGATGCTCTAAATTCTCAACACATCTCTACTACCATTTTTAAAAAGCTGCTTCCTCTCACCCTCCCCTTCAGCCACAAACACTGCAAGGAACATCTAAGTTTATCTATAATTCTAGATTTTGAAGAATTCAATTTGGTTAATAAACCTGGTGGAAGTGGTAGGGCAGTAATAGGCAGAAATGTGCATGGTTTAATTCGATGTCTTGGGCTTGCAAGCTCCAGATTTACTCGAGTCCGTCCTCTGTCACAAAAGGAGCCTTCTTCGCTCATCCCTTGGCACTTCTGACCAGCTGGAAGAAACTCAGCTCAGCCACTTTCGGCAAGCAACCAAACCAGGGCGAATTTCCGAGTGGTGGATGGGCGATCCTAAATCGCACATGGATCCACGACCTGGAATGTGCGTGAAAAACCACAGCAGCAATCCTATACCAGCTCCTTTCAGAGTAAATCCCATTAAAGGATTTAGACTGCAATTTATTTTTTTGAGGACATAAGTATCTCAAACTGGCATGTTAGAACTGTGTCTGCTCCTTTTCGCGTGGAGTGGATGGAAGATCAAATGCTCGAGTTTTCAGATTCACCTGCAGTACGAAAAAGGCAGGCTTAACTAAACTCCCGCCTCAACAGCTTTAGGCTTAAACCGTTCCGATCACGATGGTTATTAGTAAGGCCGATTATATCTGGGCTACAGAATACGGGAACTCTACGTGAAACTAAAGAAAACGCGAACTCTAGGCTGCCCACTAGCGATCATTCAGATTTTGACAACACAGATAATGTAGCTTAGAGTTAACTATTCCTTATTAACCCGGAAGGTGCCAAACTTCGTATTGGCAGCAGGCGGCAATTACGCCCTCGGGCTGTTAATGCCATCCTAGGACTATGCTTCTCATTCGCTTGTGCCGAGGTCATTACCGAGTCCCATATTCCAACGCTAATTTCAGGAGCTTTCTTTAAAACCCCGGGGGAGTGAAGAATGGTAAGCCTGCCCATCCCGTATCCTCTTAAAACACTCAGTTTAACAGATTAACAGAATTGGAAGGGACCTTGTAGGTCATCTAGTCCCACCCCCCGGCCAGGCAGGAGACTCTACACCATTTCTGACAAATGGCAGTCCAGTCTCTTCTTGAAAGCCTCCAGTGATGAAGCTCTCACAACTTCTGAAGGCAACTTCTGTTCCGTTGGTTGATTGCTCTCACTGTCAGAAAATGTCTCATTTCCAGGTTGAATCTCTCCTTGATCAATTTCCATACATTATTCGTTGTCTGGCCTTCGGGTGCTTTGGAAAATAGCTTGATCCCCTCCTCTCGGTGACAGCCCCTCAAATATTGGAAGACTGCTATCATGTCGTCCCTAATTCTTCTTTTCACTGGACTAGCCAGGCCCGGTTCCTGGAACCGTTCATCGTATGTTTTAGTCTCCAGGCCTTTGATCATCAAGAAGGTGGCCATCACGTGACTGACATCCCACCATTGTTTACAGTCCCGGATGGAGGCCAAGAGGGATGGGGTTTTGACCCAGCTACGGCTGCCATCTTCCTTTTTTTTAAAACCTCTCCCACAGGTCCCTGTGTGCAGATGTTCCTCTTTGTGCCACCCTCACTGCCTCTGGTTGGTGCAGCCTCTCCATCATTGCCACCCCACACTGTGACCTTCACAGGAAAGGAGACCTACCCCAGGTTGTGTGTTGTCAGAATGGGCGAACAATCTTCACCCTCCCTTTGCCCAGCCTCTTCAGGCCTGCATCCCCCCACTCCCCTCAGTTTCCCCAGGCGTGTTGATTTGCCCGCGGCTTCGGGATGAGTAGCTGGGATTCTTTTAAAGCTTCGCTGCCTCCCCCACCCCCCACCCCCACGTCAGTCATCCACATAACATTATTTCCCCCTAAAGCCAGTTCCAGCGATAACTCCACTTGGCCGGGAATAATTGCACCCTTGCCGCATCCAGAACGATCAAACCATCCAGCCTATTGTTATGGCTTACGAGAGTAACGACGATATACCACTAGCGTCAAAGCCCTGCACTGCCTGAAGGAACCCATTTGGGCCAGGGCAAATATTCAGGGTCACCCTCCATCCTTGAACCTCTTCCTCGCCCACAGACCAGGTGTAGGGGCATCACCAAAGCGAACCTCTCAAAATCCTATTGCACCTTGTAAGGCCGTATGGGGTTGCACTGCAGTCTAAGTATCTCGCCCCAGTCCAAGACTGGAAGGGCTGCCCCACCTACTCCGTTCCGTGAAGGGGGATCCCGATCTACAGTTCCATATAATCAATGTAGAACCTGAGCTGGGAAGTGGGGAAGGGGAGGGGAGGGGGTGGATAAATTATCCCAGGATAGAAGCAGCACATGACCTGGCAGAGATAATTGCTAGAAAAAAAGCTTGAGTGGAGAGCCAATTCTCCCGCTTAACTCAGATTAGTTCTTCCTTAAACACATACAATTAGTTTAAGGGAATTAGTTACTTATTAACGACTCATGAGGGTGCAGGGCTGGAAAACATGCTTACTCAGAAGTAAGCACCATTGGAAGGTATGTGAAGCCAAGTCACGTAAAGGCTGGCAGGAATCTCTTTTTTCCCCCACTCTGATTGGGTGAAGCTACTAAATACCCCTTTTTCTCTCTCGGAGAGAACCTCTGCAAACTTCGTTCCACAAGCCATGCAAATTAAAATATCTGCGATCGGGGTCTGGCATCACACCGAGCCGGGGCTTCCTTAGCTTACCGACTAAAGCAAGGTTGCCTGAGTTCACACAATATCTAAACCACCAGCTATGATTTTATTTTTTTTTACAGGCCACCAAGACGGGATTTGCATAAGCTATTAAACCCAATAGGAAACACACACACACACACACACACACACACACCCTTCCCTCTTCAGGCAGGGGGGAAGCCGCCCTAGAACCGCACCCCCCGTCGCGGTCAGCTTTGGCTCAGGGGTTTGGGTGCCTCTCTTTCTGGGGACAGCCATTAGCCCCTCGCCGAGCCGTCCGCCTTAATACGGTAGCGACGAGAATTCCGAATGATTCTTTAATGTCTCGTTGGATTTCTAGCCTGCTAATGTAGCGCGTCCCTCTCATTATTACTTTATTGATTGCTCATTGACCAGCCCCCTCCAAATCGTATTAACCCCCCTTCGCCACTTTAGATTAAGAGAAGGGTGGGTGTCTTCCTCCCCCAAGACAGAGCCAGCCGCTCTTCTCCTCCAGTCCGGTGGCCTGGGATCAGCTCAGGTGCTCTGCGGGAGCTTTCCTGGCGGGGCCGCCCCGAGCCGAGGAGTCACGCTCGCCGCCTGGTGCCTTAATAGCTCAAAGGGGGCTAATACAGAAAATGAGCCTTAAACGAGCTCTGGAGATCTCCAAATGAAAGCGCCGTTTATCACGCTGGCTACCTCCCCTCCATTCGTTTGCTCTCTCTACTGGGAACAACTCATTTCCCCTTAACTAAATTACTTCAGAAATGTCAAGGAAGCCCGTATCGCAAACATCACCAGGCCGGGACGGGGCGTGGGATGGTGGTGGTGAAGAGAGGGCTGCGCAGCCGCGTCATATTGCATCTCAACCCGGCAGCGATGCAAAAAATAGAGTCAACGAACCCACCTTTTTTTTAGAGAGAGAGAGAGAGAGAGAGAGAGAGAGAGAGAGAGAGAGAGAGAGAGAGAGAGAGAGAGAGAGAAGCCCTAAGAGGACTCCGCAAGACCAAGTCTTAAAACACGGAAAAATCAGTGTCATTTAGCATGGATTTATTAGGAAAGAGTCCCTATAGCTTAATCGTCTGCTATAAAGTCTGAGGAGGGCGTGGCAGGAATAAACTTCTAGACAGCTGAATTTTGGATGGCACGGAAAAAGGCAATTTTTATTTGGAAGCAGAATGCAGAAAATTAGTATTTCGATCCGGATCGCCTGTTCTTCGTGCGTAAGGCCCTCTCTCAAGTGTCCTGCCGTACTTGGTGGCTGGGTTCACGCAATCTGATAAACCGTGGTTTACAAACCGCATTGGCTAAACTAAAACCCAACGATTAAACGTTTGGGAACCAAATTTACCATGTTGTTCATTGTGACTTAGCAAATTGTGCAAAGCATGCAAAATAATTATTATTGCTGGCGATGGTAGAAGATATTAGATTGTTACTGGGGAGACATCAGCCATTTAACTGATTTTGGGCCAGTCACATTTTCTCAGCTGTCTACCTCGCAGGGCTGTTGTGTCAGGCAAAATAGATCTTGTACTGGGCTCAGATATATGAGCACGCTAAATGAAAACAGTACAGTACTAAACACCACCACTGAGGTTTGTTAACCATGATTAATAAATCACTTTGTGCCAAGACAGCCACGAGTGAGCTGTCCCTCTTGAAATGGAGCTGTGCTTGAGAGATTTGGGTGTGTGGTGGCTGGTAGAATGTAACATATGAACTATTGTTGCTCCGATTACAGGACAGGTTGCTATCTTAAACTTCTACTTGAATTTTAACCTGGTTAGCTGTATATTTTTTAATCTGGGAGACAAGGGAAGAAGTGGATAACTGAAGGAGGAAAGGAAGTGCGGGGCTGTTAAAATGTAGAAAAAGCGATCTGGGAGAGAAAGGAGGGCCACACATTCCGAGACCAAAGAAGCAATAAAAAATGGCAGATATGGCCATTGCTTTTAGAGCAGGGGTCTCCAACCTTGACAACTTTAAGCCCAGCGGACTTCAACTCCCAGAATTCCCCAGCCAGCTTTGCTGGGATTCTGGGAGTTGAAGTCCGCCAGGCTTAAAGTTGCCAAGGTTGGAGACCCCTGTTTTAAAGGCCTCAGTGCTCATAAAAACAAGGCTCTAAGGGATGGGTTATTTATATTTCATAATTTATCTCTTTAGCGCATCTTGGTCACAAGAATATTTTTGTGCTAGGAAAACCGGGAGAAGTCTGGGTAACACAGGAGTCAACTCCATTTCCTATGGATTCAGCTGATGGGAGAGAAAAATGCCACAGGAGGCAAATCCGACAGGGAGGCTCCACTTCGTTGCAGTAAACGCCCAAAAACAACGAAACAGAAGAACCGTAAACTAGCCAAGGTATTTTAGCCAAATGTGTCGTGCGAACCTGAACATAGTTAATTCATTGGACAAATTACTGTTCAGTTAACCAAGTTAAAAATCCCACGACCCGAGATTTAGTGGATAATAGAGCCTGGAAGGTGGTTAGGTAGCGTCCGGATGACGGAAGTTCTCAAGCTAGAGAAGGAGTTACCTTCCCAGGAGGTATTATAAAGAATAGTTAATACATTTCAAGACGAGAATAATAAACTTATTCACCTGGAAATGAAACCCAGAGGCTTTCAGCGAAACAGATGTCCGATAAACACTCTATTCCTAGACTATTTATTCCAAAGTAAGCTCCACCAAGGCCATTTCTTCACTCGTGATTTACAGCGTTATCCACCCATCGCGGGGCCGACAGAATAATGAAGGCAGGCTTCTGTGGCCACACCGATAGTTAGGGCGATGCTATAAATCACTTCTAAGAAAATGCCTCAAGGGCCAATTTTCCAATCCTAAACACCCTTAGCGTTCATGGGGGAAGATACTTCGGATTGCGCTTTCTGTTCAAGCAACGGTATCTAGATTGAATTATTGAGTACATGAGCAGAAATCAGTTTCAATTTTTTAAGGCTGTATCAGGGTAGCAAGCAGCAGCTGGGTGACATCACCGCTGGTTCTTCCCCATTCTGCTTCTTGCCCAACTCTCATTTCCTTAAGGGTCTGAAAAGAATGGAGCTACTTGTGTCAAGCGTTCCTGAATTGGTGTATTTATTTTCCAAATTCTGCCTCGCCTTTCCAGAACAACGCCTCTTATTAAGCAGGCGTTCTATGTAAACTCTCCTGGAAGGTTGGTTTCAAAACTGGCGAGAAAACTAGATCCCAAGTTTAAGCCTGGGGAGGTCAGTGGGATCTTACGACAGGTGGCCCGTAGCAGAGCGAGTTGCCTGCGCCTACGCGGACTTTGGGCAGGACTAAACCCAGTCGGATCCCAAGCTTCTGGAGCCATCCAAGTCAGCCTGCGGAGCCCACGCGTGAGACAAGACCAGGTCCTAATTCCACCCGAGGGTCGGAAGGGCGGGGGGGGGGTGGAGGACTCGAACTGGTCCAAATCCCGAGAGCTGCTTGATTTGTTCTCAAACAAGCATTCTAAGTGAGGAAAAGTCCCATTGGTTCGGATAAGGTGGTTCCTATTGCGGGAAAGTACAGAGATAACAAGGAATGAGCTTTCCCCCCTTCTCGGAGGGACCAGCTGAATTTCAAGCGCGCCTTTCCGCTGCTAATTAAAGCTCGCTCCTTCCCTCCTTCAGCAGCTTTGCGCGGGGAGGGGGCGTGTCTCTCCCCGAGCCTGTCAAAGAAATTCAAAACGGGAAGGAGGGGGCATGAAGCAGCTGCAATACGCCCAAAATGAGTTATTGTAATTACATTTAATTAGTTTAATTAGTTAATTATTTTGCTTACAGCTGTACAAGAGATTGCAAACATTTGTTAAGATCACGTTCCCTCTACTAGAGTAGGGCGAAGCCGCACACTTACACTAAATCACGTATTGCCTGTGTAGACAAATGGAGCGCGGGGGGAATCCCCCTCTCCTCGCCTTTTCCTCCTGAACAGAGAGGTTCGGTCCCCTCATTCTGGCCCACAAGTACTGACCGGCTAAAAAAAAATCCAACATATCGCCAAGGAAGACCGACGACCCCCCCCTCCCCGGCCCATCTCCTGCCTGCTTATACAGAAGAGAGTATACCCTTACTGCACTACCAAAGGCAGCCTTATGCTCTGGGGGTGGATCAAATCTTTTCTACCTAGATATAGGTACATGCGCACAAGAGAGGTGGAATCCCCAGCTTTCAAATAAAAGCTAAACTCCCTCTCCCCCCCCCCCGGTTTCCCAGGAGCTAAGCTTAAACAACAGGGCAGGTTTTCATCCACCCTGGAAATCATCCATCCTCCTTGGAAGCAGATTCTGCTCCTATTCACACAACCCCTAAATATTGCTTGGAAAGAAGCTCCAGCAAAACCAAAAGCACCCAAGTCAAGAATTCGGTCTCTTGCAGGTGATGCTGAGCTAATTCCCACAATGACGATGAGCAAAGAGGGGAAGTTATTTCCTAGAACTAGAGAGAAAGCTTCACACAAGCAGTGTGGGCAAGATTCCAGCCAATTGGCCGCTTCGTTCAGTACCTCTACTTCCTGCTCCTGATTACAGTGCTTCAGAATGGTACCGCTATGTTGCTAATATTGAATCGAATCCGGACACAAGGACTTTCCTTTCTGGAACCTTGAATAGCTTTCTCTGTATAAAAAGCACACAATCCCATCCTCAACGCTACCTGGAAGAAAGCCCCTCGTAAAGCTTACTTCCAAGTAGGCCTGAAATTACCTGCGTAAAGTGCCCACAAATACTCAACAAACTGCAACAATTGAAAAGTTACCCATACCTTTTTTGATGACCGACTGGTCCAGCAAGTTCATGCCGCTGTTATTAGCATCTTCTACTGCCTAAGGACAGAGCGGGAGAAAGAAGGGAAAAATCACTATTCAAATTTCCCAGCACTTAGCAAAAGAACAAAGAAGCGCATAGAGCTGGACAAAGTCCCACACCATCTCAAATTCATTAATGAACCCTCATTATTTCCACGAAGAACAATTAATTGGGGAAATATACTTTTTCCCCATGTATGAAAATGAAGCTTCCTTTTCTTAGGGGATTTGGGGTGAACAGAAAAGGTGAGGCGTGATCCGTCTAATGATTTAAGAGGCCAAATAACTTATCCATGGTGCTCAGCCTGTATTCCCCGAGCCTTACAATTTTGGCTCTGGTATATGTGCAGCCCACTGACACCTGCAACTAAACTTTTGACGGGCGACAAGAAATTAGCAGTGGGTGGAAGTTTGCTCGGCAAGAAAACTCTTGAATTTATTGCTGTTTATCCACTTCCCTTCTGACCTAGCTTTTATTGGAGTTCCCTGTGCTCAGTAGGGCTTGTCCCAAGAAAATAGGTACAGAGTTTTGCTCTGGGAGAAAATAAACAAGGGACTCTCTGCATTCCTCCTTATAAAGATCAATATAGATTTATTGCACAAAATATGCCGCTGAGTCTCTGATGGATGTTGGAAATGGATTTAGATCTTGAAATCAACCAAATTACAACAAACTTACATAAAAGTTACCTAACTCCCTCCAGTCCACCAACTTCAAGGATTATGCCTGGAGGAGGGGCACCACCCCAAACACAGTTCAGTATTTAACATGATCGAGCATTTAAGTTTTTTTTTCATTTAAAGCAGATAACTGAACAAATAAAATATTATTTCCAGAGTTATTTCAGCATTTTATTGCCACACTCCCTTTTGTGGGACAATTGACTTCAATGGATGAGAAGAGAGGGAGAGGGAGAGGGAGAGAAATTATAATGACATAGAAGGCAGTGCAAAGAAAACGAATTGTGGCAGGTCTCAAATATACATTATGACACTCAGCCACACGGAGTGGGAGTAAAGAGGTGATTTCAGCTTTTATTTCTGTACAGTTGGACTCCAGCCCTTCTGGAGTTTGAGAGGGAACAAAAAATAGATGGGATAGGAGTAGTAACTGACTGGCATAATTATCACTCTCCCTATAAGGGCAACTTTTACTTTTGACGTAGGAGTTTCCTTACTACCTCGTGGCTGCTACCTGTGGACAAGGAAGCAAGAGGCCCTCAACAGGGAACTGCCATGTATACAAAAAAGGAATTAGAGCTCCAATGAGGCTTAATTTTAATATTGATTTAGGTAGCCTGAGCTTTGTTATTTACCAAAGGCTAATAAATCTGTACCTGGTATGCTTAGAATGCAAATCAAAGAATGGTAACTCTGATTAATCACTAGTCAGTGGGGATGATAGGAGACTCACATTTTTGGACATTGTAGGGGGAGAGTCTTGTTAGTGTAAGGTGGCAAAAAAAATCAAGAGTGACAGCATCTTTTCTGCCCAATACATTTTATTAAAGGTCATTAGCTTTCATGACGTGCAGCTCAAATAAAGCTCATGCCTTTTGATGAAATGCTTTCAAACATTTCTGAAGAGCATCCTTTTGGGGAGGTGTCCTTTCTATATTGGCAGATGCAACCGTTGCACCATACGAAGGTGCAACGGCTTAGGAACCAGTCCTATGGAACGAGGGGGCTTCTGCTGGTAAGCAATGGGGCTGTGCTCTTGACATTCTCCTGAATGATAATTGCAGCTCCTTACATGTAGCAACTCACAGTGGACAGAAGCATCTTGAAAGGAGCAGGGGATTCCCCCCCCCCGCCGCAATCAATTAAGCCCCTCCCATTTGTATCAGAAACATTTCCTGTTACAATTGTATGAACCCAGCCAGCCGGAATCTGCCTCGGTTTATCAACAGAGAGTCTTGATTTCAGAAGCAGGTTCCCTGTTTTCTCTGCCATTAAATAAACAAATTAGCTATCGTGGCTCAGTAATAAAGAAGAACAAATAGAAAGGCCATATGGAACTAGCGTATATCATTCCCCACTTTCTAATAGATGGCAAGAACATGATCTGGTCACACTCTTTCTCTTCTGTTTCTCAGCCTAAGTTAAATATTAAGTTCCCTTAAGTTTACATCAATTTAGGTGGTTGTTTTATAAAAGTTATAGGCTGTCTCGCACTGCCCATTATCTCAAAAATGGTTAATATATTTTAGATCAAGGCATTGTGTGAAGCCAACCATGGTAATGAATTCAGTGCATCTTAGAAATTCAGAAAATAGTGTTGAGTAAACCATTGTTCAATTAAATGTCTTGAGTAACCACAGTCCTATTTCAGAAGAGGACAGCTGAAATCCAAGGAATTAACTTTGTTTCTCCAAGAGCCTAGGCTCATTCAGTTGCTCCAGAGCTTCAGAGAAAGCTTTGAGCAGGACTCCCAATAATTATGCATGATAGTCAAGGAACAAGATTCAACATAGAACTGGAAACTGAACATATCTATGAAATCAACCCATTCCAGAGTTTTGGGGCTGAGCCACTAAAAGGCCAAGTATGGTTCTAGGCACCTTGTGCCCTAAACCACGACTGACATTTCTGACTCTCCATTTGGCTGGCAGCCACCACTCCATGCCAATTCAAGGTTTTCTGCATCACCCAGGTCCAGTCACTTATAATTTGGTCCTAAACACATTGACCTGTAAACAGGCATGACAGATTGAACAGACCAGAATTCCAAGCATCCTTCCTCCACCTCCAATGACAAAGACTCATCCCCGCACCCCCTCTGGAAGATTCACTGCCTTCAGAGAGGTTGTGATCTTGGGCCACATTTTACTTTGTGGCTTTTCTTGGCAGTGGCACATCGGCATGACAGAAGGAATGTGTCATAAACTTCCTTCCATTTATATAGCTGCTCGTCACATGGGGTTCGCATCCTACACTGACCCCTAAACTCAGCCGGAACACTACATCCCATCCCCAGCACTCAGTCAGAGTGTGATGGGTGAACCTCACCAGTAGTTCTTGCATCTGCAGTGCTATTAAATCTGGGGGAAAACCTTGCCTACCGCAACCTCTCCGCTGGGAGGAAGTTAGAAGCTCCCATAAAGTGATGAAAGATAAAGTGTTGCCATGCTCCTTCCCCCTCCTCCCTTTTATAGTTTCAGGTGAGCTTTTAAGAATGTAAAAAGAGTTTCAGTGGCTCAGCAGTCCTATAGTGGCTCTCCGAAGACCCACAGTTGTCCAAACAAGATCCCACTTTCTTCATTGGTAGGTTTACTTTATGCCGGTAGTGTTTGAGGAAGAGGATGGGTTTTCAACTGCCTGTTCATTTTCTTCCAGGACAGAATTTAATGCGAATCTACTAATTTGGCATTATTTGGGTTTGGGTTCACTATACTAACATCCTTCCATCTTTGCGGAGATGGAAGGCAGATGAGTGGTGCCAACTTCGGACAAGGGTTCCACATGACCTCCGCTCCTTCCCGACTCCCCTCTCCCCCACTCCACAATGTGGTTGAGCTGTTGTAGTTAATGAGAAGAGTCTTGTCTGATTTTCTATCTAATTACGGCCGCCTGCTGGGTTTTTGTACAGGATATTGGCGCAGCATGCTGGCAGTTAATAGTCACAGAGAGAATCGTAAAGATTTAATTAGGACTGGGCGCGGTAACGTGGAAAGAAGCATGCGCGTGCACGGATACCCACCCACCTAACACAAACTCCCACACACCCCCTCTCACACTTTTAATTGTTGGGTTTCTTTAATTGCAGGATTCACTTCCAGAATTTCTTTGTAGAGGCACTTCAGCTCCCAGAATTCCCTGGGCCTTTCCGGCTAGGGAAGATGGGAGCTGAAGTCCAAGATGAAGTGGGCGGTGGATTGAAGTGGGAAAGATTCGGCTATCTCTTCAACACCTGTTAGGAGAGGCGGCAAGACGAGGAGAAAGGTTGGAGCGGAGAAGAAGAGAGATCACTAATGATCCACCACCAATTGAAAACATTTCTCTCCGGTCGATTTAATAAAATCAGGGTGAAGAGGAGGGACGGAGCGCGAGGAGGGGACATCCCTAGCCCTTCGCTTCCTCTTGAACGCTTGCTCGGAAGTGAGCATCTTGCATGGCCAAGGGATTCGTTTTCACATCAATTTGCAAAAGTGGGGTTGCAACCTGATGCAGGCTCCTTGAGTTCCGTGGGAGACACGTGCACGAGAACGCCCCATCAAGGGATTTCTGTCAGAGGGAATTCCTGGGGCTACCCTTCCCTTCTCGAGGCTAAAGAGGAGCGCGGCTGCAAATGAGCATTTTGCTCGAGGCTCCATCCAAATTGGACGGCGAACCTGCCTCTGAAACAAAATTGACCCACAACGAGAGAAGCCGAAACGCAGGCTTGGCAAACTTGTAACACCATCTACTTGGGAAGCAACAAGGCCCAGGGCTGAAAACTGTGGCGTTGGGGAGTAAGCATCCTTTTCATCTTCTTCCAGGTAATAAAATTTGCAACGGAAGCGATAAGCGAAGCAAAACCAGCGCAGGGCTCACACGGAACTGTGAATGGCGATGTGTACCTGAGAGAACTATCCGATGTTTCTAATAATAATCTCATACATATTTACCTTAATCTCTCTCTCTCACACACACACATACACACACACACACACACACAGCACTCTGCGTGGGTGTATATCAAACTCGATATCATAGATAAATTGACCTTCATATTTTAATTAAAGGCCAGCCAAAATTGCAAGCATCTTCCTGGCCTTCGCACGTGTATATGTTGTAACGTTCTATTGATCATGTTCTCCCTTCTAATTTTAATTTACAAAGGAAATTATGAAATACCTAGCTCCCGGTATAATGTTTGTTACCTATAGGTATACATATATTTTAAGAGTCCAAGCCTATATCTATTTAGAAACAAGTCTCACTGAACTTGAAAGTGAAATTTTTATTTTGAAAATGACAAGAATTCCACCTAATAACCGAAACTGTTAACCATTCGTGAATTCCTGCCCACGGAATTCTGCAACTCTCTGTAAAGAATCCAACTTAGAATGGACAGGTCATAGTGGTATCTCTAGATGCAGCAAATTTAATCCGTTTAACTATGGCACCTGTCAGTCTCACTTCAGTCAGCGTATTTACAGCAGAATAAATGGAATGGTCTCTTCAAACCCATTAATACCAACATACATTTTTTTAAAAAAAATCGTCTAAAACAACTTAAAATCGGATCTCTTAAGGGGATAGGAATGTTTGGACAATCTTGTTCTCCGCTCTTTCAACAGTGTTTTACCCTTACAGGCCAGTCATTGTTAGAGGAACCCAACTCCCACCAAATTGATGGGAAAGATCCTAGTCTATGATCTCAAACGGGGGGTTAACATTTCCCGAGATTACATAGTTTTTGAGCCGATCCATGACTTAAATAGCTTCTTGCCACTATTTCTCATAGAGAAATCTAATTTCTTAAAAATCAAAGAGAGAGAGAGAGAGAGAGAGATTGAGACTGAGACTGTATGACCGGGGTGGGGGGTTGTGTGGAGGACCCAATCTTACTGACCCAAGACCCTGCAACTTACAGCCTCCAGGTCTTGATTACAGCAACCCACAGGCCCTGTTGGATCAACTTTCGGGACACTCTCTCAGCTCTGCCGCTCTAGGCACCTTTGGCTTAGAAGCCAGTAGCTTGGAACGCAATTAAATTCTATTTAGAATAAGCCTGCAAAAGCCTGGGCTGCACTTGGCAAGGGCAGAAATCTACACACCGGAAGATCCGCCTTTCTTTCAGAAGAACAGAAAATGATGTGGCGCGGGATGCGTATTTCTCCTTAATTTCTCCCATCTCTACTTGCCTGATTTCTTTTGGTCACAGTCAGACACATTCCAATTCAGCCGACTTTAAGTGAAGGGGAACAAGATATATTTTCTTTCAGCTTTCTCCCCCCCACCCCACCCCCAGAAGCCAAATGAAGTCGTGTGTTATAATATGGGAGACACCCCAGGTTCTCCTTATCTCGATTCAGCTAAATTCTAAATAAACAAACACTCGATTTAGAAAGGTGAGAAGAACTATTAGAAGAGAAAACAAGGTATCTCACTTAATCTGGCAAACATCCTTGAAAATGTAACATATCGCAGGGCCTTCCCTTTCTCTGCTTTTAGGTGATCTCTAAGCGGGCATGTTGGTTTTCTACGATAATTCCTGCAAAGCAGTTTCTTGTCTGCAAAGGCATAGTTTCAGAAATTTTATAATAAGTGTATGTCAAAATTAAATTTCCTTCCTTTGCAAAGACCCTTACACCTAATGGGGGAAGTAAGGGAATAATTGGTTATTATAATATCGATCCTCGATTAGAGCCCTCCGGGACTCCAGGTTTGGGATAGAGTAGGGGGTTAATCTATGGTCAAAGTGGACAGTCAGGTTCTTTCTCCCAAGAAGGCCTTTTCTTATGATCTAGCTCAGTTCATTCACTCTGGCAGTTTTAAGAAATAGAAAAAGGAAGGCTCCGTTTTGCCTAGCCGAGGACACCCTTTAGGGGAAAAGCCAGGATCATGTCTGTTAAATCGGAGGAGCTTGCCTCGGGCAATTGCACGAAGAAATCCGAAAAGGGTTAGAGGAAAACGCAGCAGAAAACCACCCCGATTGCGGGGAAACGCAAAACCTTCGAGCTCCCCCCGCGTCCCACTTCCTATCGGTTGAGCTGTAAAACATGCGGTGAGCCCCTGTTTTCTCCATACTGTTTTCTTCTCTGCTTTTCAGAGCTCCAGTTTTTTGTTTTGGAAGGTTATTTACACACACACACACAAATATACAAACACACAGCCGGCCACGGGCAACCAAAGCCGCCCGGGATAGATAGATAGATAGATAGATAGATAGATAGATAGATAGATAGATAGATAGATAGATAGATAGATAGATAGATAGATAGATAGATAAATAGATAGATAAATATCAAGGCCAGAATCCATCGAACCTCAGTAGCTAAGAAGAAGCCACACAATATAGGCTGAAGGCGACACCCTTTTCCTTTCCCTTCCCCACCAAAAGACCCCACATTAACACTGCCAGTTTCTTTGGTCAGGTTAACCTGTCAAGTTCTTCAGACTTGTTTATCTAAATTGGAAAGGGGGGGGGGGGAACCGGACTAAAACTGAGCCAGGCCCTCTGGTGTTGCAACGGATTGGGACACAAAGTCCTGGACTTTGTAAATTTTCCTGCCCGGCCTTTTTCATCGAAGGCCCGGCGGTTCTAAGCCAGTTTTAGGAGGATAGGGGAGAATAGCCTAGAATAACTAGCAAAGTTGGAGTTGGGATCTCGCCATTTCTTTGACCATCCTGGAGAGTCCGGAGTCGGCCAGCTGGGTGTTCGCTCCGTCTTTGAGAGCCGCTTCTACTTGGAAATGAGTTCTTTGTGGTTAGGGAAAATGTGGCAGGGCCAGGCCTTCTAGGGTTAGGCAGAAACTTTGCCGCTGCACTGGGTCTGGGTCTGGGTCTTTAACAAGGCGGCGCAGCAGCTCCAGTGGAACCCAGTCGCGCCTCCGGCAACTGGCCGGCGGACTCGCCTCTTGCAAACGCCGGGCCTACTCCGGAGCCTGGCCCGTCAAAGTTGCGTGGGACAGAAGAGCCCTTTGAGGCCACTTCGCCGGACTGATGGATCGTGGCAGCTAACCTAGCCTGCGCTGGTATCAGGGCGGCTTTCTAACCTCAAAAGGCTCCCGGGGTTCCAAGAAACTCTGACCGGTTCCAGAGCTCCATCCCCAACGCCTCCCAGCTCTCCCGCGAGGACTTACCTGCACATCCTCCATGCCGGGATGCCCGATGCCGTGGAGGGAAAGCGCGTCGCCCATGCCGGAGTCCAGGCCATGATGAGCCGAATGGAGAAGGACGTCTGGCCGCCGGACAGAGTGGTAGTCCCGTCGCGGGTCGAGGCCCGAGAGCTGCGGCAAAGAAGCCCGTGGCTGGGGCAGCAGCGAGCCGGCCTCGGAGCCCACTTCTTGCCGCTGTCGCTGCCCCCAGGGATGCTGCTGGGGCTGGTGCAGCGGGTTCAGGGCGTAGGGGTCATTGACGTGGGAGTAAGGGTCCTGGCTCTGGTGGTAAGGAAGAGGCTGGTAGGGCGGCGGGAAGTAGGGCGGCTGGAAGTCCGAGGAGGGGGTGTGAGAGAGCGGAGGGGCGCTGGAGTAAGGGCCTTGCGAGACCGAGCCCAACTGGGACAGCCGGGAACTGTGGCTGGGGACTCCATCGTGCCGGTCCTGGAGGGAGCAGTTCAGGCCCCAGACAGAGATACAAACAAAAGAAGCAGAGAGAAAGAGAGAGGCGTTTTAAAAAGTCATCCTGTGTGATTTTTTTTTTAAAAAAAACCGCCCATCCTAAAGTGCTCCTATTTCTCCCAATGTAGTGACGGTGATGGTCGCCATGTGCCACCATACGAGTCAATGTAAATATTTCCCTGGGATTAATAACCGTTTGTTGTTATCTTCTCCCCATACATTCAACTATAATCGTAACACACCTAAATGGTCTTTTAAAGCCCAACGCTCAAGGGGGATAATGAGCACGAGGTTGAGGATGATGATAAAATTGATTATTATTATTATATATTTAAAAAAAGTTCACCAAAAGGCTTAAATTGCACCAGGAAGAATGATGGCAACAATAATAACAATATAATGCTGCTTGAGCATACTGATAGCATATGAATAAACATGAACGTATATAAAACCATCAATTGCTTCAGGGGGAAAAACAATCTTTAAAACGTAAGAAATCAACAAAGGGGCCATCCACTCAGGTTTTGGATGGCAGGACATATGACCAGGAGGCTATAATTCTAAGGAAGATATAATAATAGCATTAACCAAAACGTTTCTCAAAGAAACTCAACTTCAAAAGAAAAAAAAATGGTCGCATGGACAAATAAGTCTGGTCCTAAATAAACTTATTGGTCTTGGACTCTTTACACTCTCCCCCAAATTACATTTGTCTCTGACAGAAAGAAAATTATAAATGACTATAAAAAGAGTATATATTAATGATTACCCCTAACGACCTGAAAAAAAGAATTAAAATGTCAACGAATATTCTTATAACACTGATACATACTATAACTGAAACAAAGCTGCATTTTTAGACCTACACACACACACACACACCAGAACATGTAGCTCCTTTTCTTAACAACAATATCTCCTTCCTTCCCTGAAAAAGTTTCCCCTCACTGATCCCCCTCCCCACCCCCCCAGTTCGAATGAAGAACACACAATGCAAAATGGAGAAGCAGCTGCAAGCGTCTTCCAATTATTGTGCTAAATTACCAAGCCAAAGGCGTTGAGAGAGAGGGAGAGAGAGAGAGAGGGAGGGAGGCTGAGAGAAGGAATGAGAGAGGGTCTAGACGAGGCAAGGCACCAAGGGGCAAAGAGAATAGGGCAATTTTAAATCATAACACAGACCCAACTCACCATAGCGGAATAGGTGTGGACTAACATCTGGAAATTTGTTTTAAAAAATCTTCAAACAGGTAAAAATAAAATAGCAGTAGAATACTACTACTACTACTAATAATAATAAATTAATATTAATAATTCTAGTAACAAGGAGAGGGGCGGTATCAAGAAAATCTGCAAAGGACCTTGGTGCACCCAGGAGAACAGCTGGAGGTATTTCCGAGTCTATCCATCAAAACCAAAATTTGGAGGAAAATATGTATGGAGAGAGTCTACGGTCGGCGAGGAGCGTCCTCGTGTTGGCCCCCCCCTCCCCGCCCGTTGCGCTTCCAAAAGCAATCCTCTTCAACCCAAGGCAAGCTTCAGACTGCTCCAGTGCCCCTTTCTCCTTTCCCTTCCCTACGCCGCCTCATAATAATTGATATTCATGACTATTAATATTACACGACTACTTTAAAGGGAGAATGCAAGACCAAATGGAGCGTGAAGGCTTTGCAGGCAGCTCGAGAGCTCCCCTCGTATTGTAAATGACGTTCATTCAGTGGAGAATTACTAGATGTAATCAGACGAGGGGGCTGGCGGAGGCAGAGCTGGGGGAGAGCGGGAGGGAAGGGACAAAAAGTTGAGCGGGCAAGAGGCAGAACTTCTATTAATTTGAACAGGGGAAGACGTGTAAACGAGGCACTACTGATCTGAAGCAAGGAAGTGATCTGGAGCAACGCTAGAGGCAAAAAGAAAGGAGGGAGAAAATCATATTTCCCTTTTCTCCCTCCCCCCCACGCCCGGGTTTTTTACATTTAATTATAGATTCCAAATACGAAGGAAAATCGATTGCCCTCGGTGCTTTTGTTCTGATTTTTAAAGCAAATAAGAGCTTCTCCAATCCTGTCATTAAAAAAAAAAACATTTAAAAGCAGCCAAAGCGATTTGTTTACAGAAGCAATTAAGCTTATGAAAAGAAAGAAAGAAAAAAAGGGAACTCAACCGAACCCTGCTATAGAGATTGGCCAGGTTTTGCAACGGGCTGCCGAAAGCCAGCCAGGGTACCTGACGGAGTGTGCGCCCGCCCAAGATACATTTACTTTGCCTCTGGCAGCTGCTGTGCCAAAAAGGCGCCCAGCAGTCACCTGGACAGAACACGTATGCAATGGTTCCAAAGAAAAACCAAACTTATAGTTCTCTCGCAAAGCCAGAGGCGACAGAAAACCTTTCTCACGCTACAAGAGCTGCTGCCCTACCCTGGTAACCGCACCAACCGGTTAAAAGTTCAACCGAGCACTGTTTCCTAAACGCCTTCTCGGTCGGCAAAGCCCCAAATCTTGTTTCAGGAGAAACTTGGATGTTTGAGTTCCGAAAAATTATCATTACTTTACCACTATTTAATCTTGCATTTGAAAGCTTGGCCGATTTCATGTAGGCAAGGAAAGCGGAAGGATTCCTACTACACGAGGGTGGAGTGGGTGGGTGCGTTTACACGCCCGGGCGGGCGCACACACATGCACACCTGCCTTAAGAGTAAATTAATGGCATAGTTAGAAAACTCTAAAGAGAGCGGTTTTTAGAGTCCTTCTGGTATTACGGTCCCCTTTCTAGAATTTGCAAGGATCTTTCGATCCACCCAAAGACAGTTCAACACTATTTGGATGAGGAAAAAGAACGAGAAGTTGACCAAAGGAAATCCTTCGGCGTACTTAGAAACCTTCGCTAGCCGGCTGAAGGACCCATACTTTGATCTGGAAGGGTGGCAGAAATTGAGAGGCAGAATGAATCTTTGCCTCGCTGGCTCACCTTCCCTCCCTCCGGTAGAGACGCGGCTCACTTTCAACCTTGCATTTAAGGGAGCCGATGGGAAGTGGGATGCCGAGGGGGAAGACCACAGAGAGCGGTGGGGAGGGGAGGGGAGGGAAGTCTGCAGTGAGGAAATGGAACAGAACTGAGCACCGTTGCCGGCGCTCCGTTGATCCCTGTCCTGAAGGGCGCTTTTGGAAATCTGGAGACCTGTCCCGGGGCTGCAAGGCAAGCTACACGAAGTACCGCAGCCCAGCGCCTTGGAGGAGGGAGACGTGGCGAGGCAGTCTCACTTCTCCTACAAGTTTAAGCTTTCAAACATTAACTGGTAGGGGCAAGCCGGCGGCAGACTTTGGATTCATTCAGAAAGAAACGGTCAACTTAACCGGCCGGAGGAGACTGGAATCCTCCTGTTGCCTCGGGCGCGATGCTTTCTCCAAGGGCGCCAGCTGGTCGCCCACCCGAAAGAAAAGGATCTGGGGAAGAAAAAAAAAAAAACCCCGAAACTATCCGGAGTCCAAACGTTGGAAATTAGAGAGAAAACTCTTCTTTTCATCAGCCCGGAATAGACGTTACAGTCTCTAACCTAAGGTGTGGAACCTAAGCGCTTGGGGCAAATGGATTTATTTCGAGGTAGGGCAAATGGAACTGGATGGCAACGGTTGCCCGGTTCGGAGAAAGCCGGATAGCGCCTGGCAATTTAGACGAGCGGTTCGAGATAAGAGAGCCGATAGTGGGATGCAAGCGAGCCCGGCTCTCGGGCGCGGAAGATGCCTGCAAAGCCCAGGGAAAAGAGCCGAGATCATAGCGAGGGCTCTTCTGGCGGGCGGGGGGGATCTCCGGGGCACGTCTGGACTTGTGCCTTTCCGCCCTGCTTCGCGCTGCCTCACAAAGAAAAGCGAGCCGAGCAAAGCAAGCCCCCTTCGGTTCCGCAGGAAGCTGCCTTTGTGAAAATACACAGAAAAGGAAGGGTGGCTGCGGTCTAATCGAATTCCGGTAGATCTAAAGCGAGCGCGGCGTGCCAGGGAATCCCTGCTTTACCTGCCAGCTGAGTGCGGCGTGCCTGCCTCTTTCATTTCTTGAGAGGGAGAAGGAAACGAAAGCAAAAAATAAAATAAAAATAAAAATGAGAAAAGAAAGTTCCTCTTTGGATCTAAGGCGACGGTTAAAGGAAGCCTCCGAAATCCCTTCCTGCTTGATCCCCCTCCGCCCCGTTTCCCTTTTCCCCTCCACGAGGCAGGCAAACTGCGCCAGGACTCCTGGAGTCGAGCGCCCGGCTCGCCTCGGACCCCTCTCTAGTTTGCCTTCCCGAGATCTCCACGCCTGCCCGAGACTCTTGCCCGGTTCTGTAAATCTTCTTTGCCCCGCCAAGGTGCCTCTTCTCTCCATACTGACCTCGTAGATGTCTTCGTATTTCACATTTTCCACCAGTTTCCAGAGCATGATGGCGGGCTGTCCTCTAGGAGGTGAGTGCATTCATGTGAAGAGCAGATGTCTGGATTCTCAGGACTTCTCTGTCTGTAATGATCCATCTATAATTGGAAATGGGGGACAGACACCAAATCCGACGTTCCTCTCCCATCGCAACTTATATCTGTTGTCTGAAACAATAGGCTGGAGAAGGAAGCCTCAGACAGAGAGGAAAAATCATTCCCATCTGTGGAGTTTATATAGAACACATAGACATATTGAACACACATAGATTATGCATATAATTACTCACCCACCCTTGATACGGCTATATGTTCATACACACAGGCGCGCGCACACACAGTTATGAAAAAGAACGCCGGAGATATTTCTGTAGGTAAACATCCCGGTTTGTGCATATGTTTGCACACAGATACATACATGTAGGGACACACTCAAGGAAAGGAGCAAACGTGGACCTCAACTTTCTGACCACAAGGAGTGTGTATTGCACACATTTACTTCTACAGATCGATTTGTTTGTGCAGTATATCCAGGCACTCTTTCAAATAATTTAAAGAAACAAGTTTATATTATCTGTAATACGCACACACGTATTTCATATGTGTGAAATTTACAACTAAAAAACTCACACACGCACACCTAGGCACATACAACACAGAGATTTGTGATGTAAATAGACATTTTCCTCTCTTTTTGGTGAGGTGGGAGAGAAACAAGAGAGTTTTATAAATTCTGATTCACTGACAAATGGAAAGACAAGGGGCAGCAACGACCACAGAGGCGAAAACGCTGCACAAGTTTACACCCCGTGTTCCTTTCAATTTCAGACAATTTGCTCTCGTTCCTCGGTTGAAAACCAAGGCAGTCCAAAGACTAGGACCATCCTACTCCGGCCGTATTTAACCCAGGGAAGCTAATTTCAAAGATTCCCTCTCATGAAGCGGTTTCTCTTTGTTTTATTTTGTTTCCACACTTGCCTGGTTTTTTTTTTTTTTTTTTTTTTTGAGCGGACGTTTAACGAACTGCACGTTTTAAAACGAGCCCCATTCTCAGCGAGACAAGCTGGTAAGCTTTCGCCCCTTGCGGAGGGAAAAAAACGACCCTGGGCTGGGTGCGGAAACAGGCCTTTCCCGCTCGGACTTTTCGAGAGGTCTGCGAATTTCGCAAAGCCTCCAAAGTGACTTTAGGAGGAGAACAGCTGTCTTAAAACGCACCCTTTCTAGAGGTCTTTACACGAGTGGGCAAGCCATCGAGTTTTCGCCTTCTAGGAAGGGGAAAGGGCTGAGCTGCTCAGCGAAGAGTCCAGGTGTCCTTGCCCACCCCAATAACAGTGAGAAATCCAACTTTTTTTTCTCTCTCCCTCTCCCCCCTCCCGGTGCCCGTAACCTCAGAATGCACCTTTCCAGCAGGAGCTGTCGGAAAGGGCAGGAGGAGGGAGCAGGTCAGACGCTCTCGCAGCCAGCAGGTAGCTGGAATAAGAGGAGCAAGGCAGGTTGGCCTTTTGCACGGAAGTGATGAAAGCTGGGAAGAGGGAGCCGCGGCAGCAAAGCTTCTCGTCTTATAAGCGGGTCTGGGCGGGAGGAGGAGGAGTGGGAGGAAGAAGAGGCGGCGGCGTTAGGACGGGAGCGGCGCAGCCCTGAACACACCGTACACAGCTTTGGGGACAGAGGGAGAGAGAGAGCGAGCGAGCCGAAACGATTTCAGGCTTCCAAGCAGAGCGCATTAATTGGTGAGGGATGGGGGTGAGGAAGAAGAGAATGCACGCACGTAACTCTCTCTCTCTCTCTCTCTCTCTCTCTCTCTCTCTCTCTCTCTCTCTCTCTCTCTCTCTCTCTCCCTCTCCCTCTCCCTCTCCCTCTCCCTCCCTCCCTCCCTCCCTCCCTCTCCCTCCCCTCCTCACACACAAGTAGGAATGCGCATTTTCCCAAAACTGGCAGTATTACAATAAGTGAAAATCTTCACCCCGAGCTCCAAGTCTGGGTTCTGGCCGCTTCAGCTCCTACTTACTGGGGAGTTAGTCCTGCCGCTTTCAATGGGGCCAACCCCAAATAAGTGTGACTCGCCCCTTGGCACCGGGAACGGACTCCCCAGTTTTCGAGCTAAGGATCATGGCTTTGCCATCGGGCAGAGGACAAACTGGAAAACGATTTGTGTACCCTGGGTCCTCCCACTCCACCTGCCTCCCTCCTCCCGGTTCCGAATCGTTAGTGCGGTTTCTCCTCCGGTTGCGACGGGAGCCGATCCCTTTGGGGTGTTGAGGTGGAAGTGATCCCTGTTGTCCTCGCGGCGGTGAGGTCAGGTTGGTCCTGTTGGGAAAACCCACGTGCATAAAAATACTACAAAGGGTAAACCGGATTTGTAACCTTATTGGCTGGTTGGCCAACAAAAGACATTATTGCCTTTCCTACACGAAACTGTGCCCCGGAGGTGCTAAACTTAAGCGTGCGAGCTTCTGGCTTCCAGCCTTCCTCTAGAGCCCGGGGGTGGGGAGAGAAGGCCCAATTTGCACTGAAGCAGACAGTTAGTAGTTAGGTCGAACTTCCCCTGCAGCTCAACCAGACGTGCAGTGCGGTCGAATAAGGAAACAGGAGCGTTTAAGGCTTCAGCACGGCAGGATAGAAAAAGCATAGTCTTAATTTAGGAATGCGTTCTGAATCCTCTCCCTTATCTGCCCGGATCAACCTGCAATTTTACGCTCACGAACCTGGGAATAAATGCCTTGAATGAATTGGGGTTTCCTTCGGACTGAGCGTGGGGAAGATTGCTCAGGAAATGCTTTACTGGACACAGGTAGTGATTTCACTCGCCTCCAGGTCTTCCAGCTGAATTGGCTGTTGGACAGGCCCGAAAACACTGTACGATCCGATTCAGGTGAAGACACCAGAGAAATTCGTCTCCCCGTGAAATGTTTCTCCAGGTATTGGGGGCGTGGGGGGGGGGTGGAGGCGAATAAAAGCTGGGATTTAAACACATTAAGACCGTAGAGTCACGTTCCTTGGGACTCCTACCGCACTGTATATTTTAATGCACTGCCTCTAAAATGCGATGTAAGATATGGGAAACGCCAACACACCGTTGAAGGCAATTTAGCCGCGTAGGTTTAATATGTCAAGAGAACTTGGCGCGGCAGAAAAATTACAGTCGGGGGACCTGGCTTTCTACGGGCTACAACAGATCCTCGAACTCCTATTAATGGGAAGCTTGAGTGTGAAACGAGCGGCGGCGGCGGCGGCGGCGGCGGCGGCGGCTGGGGGGGGGAGAGACCTGTAATTCAACAGGACAACAGCGCCCTCTATGGGCTCTTGCAAGCTGCCAATAGTTGAAATCAACCTTTCAGTTTTTTTTAAACGCGCACGGGGTGGAGGAGGGGGGGGGGCGGAGGGATGACAGGAAGCTGTCCTCTCCTTTATGAGAAGAAAGATGAAAGCGAACATGGTATTTTAACAACGTTTTGGTGTAAGGTGTTCGGCTAGGTTGGGAAGGCTTAGATTCAAACCCATCCTCAGCAACAGAAGAAGCCAATGTTTGTTTGTGTGGGGTTTGTTGTGGGGGTCGGGGGGGGGAGGGAATTGGAAGCTGGAGCGCTGTGCATGTTTGACTTGCGCTCCTGGGGAACAGAAATCTGACAAAGAAAGAAGGTGAGGCTACGGTGATTCGAGCTGCAGCCATGGATGTGGCTGAAGAACATTCGTGTATGCAAAAGGTTCGCTCGTTATTCAGCTGTATTAACCCAAGACACCTGTGGCCACTCCGCAATTCAGAAGCGTCTCTAACGCTAGTCCCTCCGCCTCCTGTCCTGTCCCTTCTACTTGGGGGGGGGGGGGACGGACGGATTCCCTCACCCCCCCCTTTGCCGTTTCCAATGCAGTGAGATGTTTGGTTCCAGCAAAGATCTGCTGGGAGTTTTCTATTCTTTCTTTTGAGTAAGAGGGTCCCTTAGAGTCGACGAACGCAGCCCGGGAACGCCGAGGTCACCGGAGAAGCGGGCATTTAATTTGGCCTCGGTTTTGAAACGATTTCTTTTCGCGCCCTCTGCTGGAGGTCGTAGGCGTTTTTTTTCCGCGCTGCTCTTTAAAACTGTGCGACTCGATTTTAATCTCTTAGAGATTAACGAGAGGATTCAGGATAATTGTATTCTTCTATTGTCTAGAAACGGTATATTCCCTTTCAGCACGATGATCCAATTTTGGTTTTACGGAAGCAGGCGCAAGCGTTATTGGAGCTAATCCTAATGAACAGAACCAAATTTCTAAATTCGTGCTGACCTCAGTCCCATTTTCAAAATAACATTGTTTATTTCGAACGTCTTAACTACTAAAAATTCCAGAAAATGTAGGAAATAGGGACACTGAAATTTCAGCGTGCTATTATTCAGGAACATATATATGAGGAGTGTAAAAATCTGCCACTGGATGGAAATGAATAATGCACCTACAATTATTTCATTAAACTTGTATGTCCCTCAATCTTAAACAGCTCAGAGATATTCTTTATATCTCATATTTTTATATGTCATATGATTTTCACAGAAGCATAAAATTCATCTGCGAAGTTGATTTTCAGATACAAAATGTAAAAAAGTATCATTTTAGCAGAAGACATTTTTTTTAAAGGGATACTGAGGCTAATGATTATATGTGTGAGATTGTATAAAATATAGCCTCAAACTCCAGAATGTTTTCTTTCTATTTCAGGTAGCAATTCATTAGAACAAGAATATATTCTCACTTCATTGTATACAATTGAGAAGAGGGTGCATTAGAAATGTCTTAAGAACAGGGTCTGATGTTGGTATAAAATAAATTTTGTCATGTCTTATTTTTTCAGGAGCTGTCCCATGTAAATCTAGGAAAATAATTCAAGGTGGATATAACTAAAGCACCAGACTGGTTTAAGTATACCATGAACAGATGCACCTGGGCCACCAGCCCAAACTCTTCATACCAATCAATGACTGAGCATCTAAATGAACTTTCAAGCTATGAGTCTGATCACTTCAAGGGGGTACACTCCCCAGTCCAACAGCGAACATTCCCACTTTGTAAATTTCCTATTCAGTATGCCCCCTTCTTACCAGGATTAAAATTTAATTTGTTTACTCCTGTCCAAGTATCCACCACATTTCAAATGCTAACTCAGAGCATCCATGGAATACAATGGAATTGAAATACCAAACACAGTGGCATTAGTTTTCAGTAGAATGAAAATCCAGTGCCTGTCACTGGTGAAGCTTTCCCCCTCCCAGGAGATCTAAACAGGTATTGAAAAGCAAAAGAGGCCAAAAGCACAGGCCAAAGATTAGCTGTGCAGCCCTTAGAACCATTTTAATATTTATCTCTATAGAAGAAAAGATTTCTGACTGATTATGTCCCGTCAAGTGGCTTTCAACCCCTAGGGACCACATAAAAAGCTATCACAAAATTGAGCAATCCCTCCAAAAAGCTGATTCAGAAGATACCATGGGCAATATTTGAAAGTCAGGTCATAAATCAAGGCATTGCCTTATTCTGCTCCCACTTTCTAAACCCAGAACAAGATTTTCTGTCCATACAACTTTTCACCACCAAAGCAAACATGTCAACATTCTTGCAGCAGAAATGGTGGTGAAAACAGCACAGAAGATGAACTGCATAGTTTTTGGTTGAAACATCTGATTGGTCTACAAACACTCATTGTCAAGCTGTTTAATACACTGCAAGGAGATGTAACTGAAGATTGGTTAACATCTAGTGAAATATATCTGATAATAGAAGATCCAGCAAAAAGGGGCAGCACCAGGCAATTACAGACCAATTACCATATTTTTCAGAGTATAAGACGCACTTCCTCCACCCAATAAAGTGGGTGGAAATGTCTTTGCATTTTATACTCCAAATATTGCGGCAGGGGGGAGGGGATTGGTGTGGCACCAATCATCTGTTCTAGAATGGGCTGCGGAAAATGGGTGGCAGCAAATGGGCAGTGGTGGTGAATGGGCTGTGGCGAATGGGCCGCGGTGAATGGGCTGTGGCGAATGAGCTGTGGCGGCAAATGGGCTGCAGCGAATGGCAGCAATGCATATATAACTCATGGCAGCAAACATGCCTACTAATTCAAGGCAGCAAACCTACTTAATATTCCTTCTCCTATTTTCCCCACAACCACCATGAGGTGGATTGGGGGGAGAGGGAGGGAGAGAGGGAGGGAGAGAGAGAAAGGGGGGGAGGGAGAGATAGAGAGATAGAGATAGGGATAGAGATAGAGAGAGAGAGAGAGAGAGAGAGAGAGAGAGAGAGAGAGAGAGAGAGAGAGAGAGAGAGAGAGAGTCTGGCCCGAAGTCACTCATCCAGTTTTCATACCTAAAGTGGGACTAGAACTCCTGTTTCTAGGTCAGCACCTTCAACATTATACCAAACTAGCTTTGGACACGTGATCACATTTGTGCTATATGGTAGAAAGGACTCTCTCCATCTACAGACAACCAAATTTCAATAACAGTGGATTTCAGGAGGAATGTCCTGCACACATACACACACATACACAACATACCACACACAATTAATATCCAATCCATAGGGTAGAACTATTATTTTCTCCTACTGCTATCTTCATGCTGTGCATAATCAGCTGAAAGTAAGCTTCATTGCTGAGGTTACACATTATAGACTAATTCAGAGATGGGAAACATGCCATCTCCCCACCCTCAAACAGTTGGAAGGCCAAAGGTGACAACTGGAGGGTGGGGGGAGAGAAGTAACCAGCATTCAGAGGTTTATTAGTGGGAATGGAAGCCAGACATGAGAAATTTGTGGGAAGAAATTTGCTCTTTCCCCCACTTAGGCTGTTCCTCAACTGTCCCAAAGTTCTCAAAAATTGCATGGTTGAAATTTGGTGTCAAAATGGTCAAATTTTGGGGATGCCTTTAATCTGTTTAGGGAAGAGGGGATTGTATCTTTTGAGCATGGGAACTGGAGCCACAAACATTTCATACAACAGGGCCTGGTGGCTCAGCAGACTAAAAGCATTGTGATTAACACCAGCTGTCTGCAATTACTGCAAGTTCAAATCTCACCAGGCTCAAGGTCGACTCAGCCTTCCATCCTTTCTAAGGTAGGTAAAATGAGGACCCAGTTGTGGGGGCAATAAGCTGACTTTGTATAAATATACAAAAGTATGAAGGCTATTGCTTAACGCATTGTAAGCCGCCCTGAGTCTCCGGAGAAGGGCGGCATATAAATCAAATTAAATAAATAAATAAATAAAATAAATTTCAAACTCAATTATTGATTTTAGGATGCAGATAATGAGTACTTAGTGCCATCGCTTGACTCTTGATGGTTTGAAACAAAACATTAAACTTTACTGTTTAGGTTATGCCATTTTACAGAAGACATAGTTTTGCTTGTTTGTTTTGTCATTTTATTCTCCTTCAAATAATACTCCAAACCATCTGTCTATTTGTATCCTGTTATGTACAGTATCTTCCCTGGTTGTGTTTTTTTTTTTTTTTGAAGTTTAGAATGATTTAAAATTAAATGCACAATCAAACACATTCACAGTTGTATTCCTGACTCATCCCCCACTCCATTTAATATTTTTAAATAAACCAGCCAGAAAACTGTATAGAAAAACTGTATAGTATAGTGTTAATGAAATATAGTACAATATGTCACTGAATAGTAAGCAATGTACTTTGATTGTCTTTGCTTAGGTCCCTCAGCTGCAATAAAAACAAACCCTTTTTTGACAACACAAAGAGTGCCTTCTTTTTATACTGTAAACTGAAGTGCCCCATTTAATCCAATGCATCTGGGAAAGGAGGCTTTAATCTACAAAATGAAACGTTATAATATGGAATATCTCCATAATATCTCCAGCCTCGCCTGAAGAATCCAACCCTGTTTGTAGCATAATGTAATAACTGCTTCTCAGTTGCTGCTGTTTGGTTAAAAAAAAGTAGTCATCTCATAGCTTTCATAGACTCAGTAGTACAATGCTTGTCTTCTGTATGGGAATGTATTTTCATTTCATGAATATACATTAACCACTAGGGGGCACTGAAAATCTCCTAAATAATATTTTGAGTGCAAGGAGGTTGTTAAGGAAAGATATCATCACAGTTTTGGTTAAGGAAATAGAAAAAAAAAATTACATGAAATCATAGAAGGAGAAATTAGGTGCAACTGCAGAAGTAGATAATGTAATATGATTTGAAGAGGATGGATATGTATATGTGTATATGTATATGTATACATATGCATATATGATTTGCATCAGAGGTGGTATTCAGCAGGTTCGGACAGTTCTGGAGAACTGGTAGCGGAAATTTTGAGTAGTTCAGAGAACCGGTAAATACCACCTCTGACTGGCCCCGCTCCCATCTATTCTCTGCCTCCCTAGTCCCAGCTGATCGGGACTAGGGAGTTCCTG
The DNA here is from genome assembly GCF_059756535.1 of Pantherophis guttatus. Lineage (NCBI taxonomy): Eukaryota > Metazoa > Chordata > Lepidosauria > Squamata > Colubridae > Pantherophis > Pantherophis guttatus. Next base: position 190,695,767 of record NC_142063.1, read on the forward strand.
GAGTGGGGTGGGAATGTAGATTTTACAGTATCCTTCCCCTGCCACGCCTACCAAGCCACACCCACCAAGCCATGCCATGCCCACCAAGCCACACCCACAGAACCACAGTAAAATATTTTGAATCCCACCACTAATTTGCATGCATGTGTGTGTATGTGTGTGTGCGCGCGCACACACACACACACAGTGTGGAAGAAACTTGATAGTAATTTATCAGGATCCAGGAGGGCATTTCCCCTTGCCCCCTGCTGCAAACTGTTAGCATCTTCCCATGATATTTTAGAATAGAAATCTGAGATCTTTATGATACCAGGCATGTGATCTTTCCCTATGAAAAATGTAAGGCTACATTTATCAAAGCAGACATCCTCTTAGAAATGACCTTGATGTCCACTGTCTCTTATTCATACCTTTTTTAAAAAAAATAAACACACACACACAAAAGAAGAAGTCATTTCACAAAAAGAAAAGAAATCTGAATGTATCTAATGATTAAAATAAGCTAAAATAAAAAAACACCAATATAGGACCCATGTAATAACTACAGATCTCAATATAAAGTCAATTCAGTCCTGAAAGTTATGATTAAATCTAGAAAGATATAGAAAGATATTTCACTTTTTTTCACCTCCTTTTCAGAACACAAAAACTTTTCACAAATAGGTAATGAACTCATATCCTAGATCCATTCCTCAAAATCAGGGAAGTAAGTTCTTTTCCCAGTAAATTCCATGTTTTGTGAATATAGTTCAACATCACTCTGAGATTCTTTACCATAATATTTATTTTAAAAATTGTACTGGTGTACAGTATGTAACAATTTAAAATCAAACAAGACTGAATCATACAAATTTTAAAAACTCTTGCAACTTGCTTACATTTTAAAAAATGTAATGCCCACTCCTTTTTAAACATTAATTGAGGGATTCGATAAATTACCAATGGTAAAAATTTGGAGGCTGCTAGAGTAGATGAACCATATTAATTAAATTAGTATATGTTTCAATTGTATGCATTACTAAATGAATATTGCAGGTAATTGGTACTCAACATGCAATCTCTCAAAAGCCTTTAAAACAACCATTAGAAATCAATGTAAAATGTTGATCAATGTTTAGCCCAAACATACAAAAAAAATAAAATAAAAATAAAATCCATCTTCCAACTATTTGTTCTACAATGTCAATTTCTTTTGTGATTCTGGATCAAAAAGTGACCTCTACTTATTAATAAACGAAAAGTGCCTGTCAGGTTTCAAAAGTAAAAATGATCATCCCTGTTTAATATACCTGGACGATAAAGTTGCCAAAATTTGAAAAATGTTACATGTTTGCTTTTCATATGATTCCCAAAAACGAAAATAATACAAGTTTAACTCCAAAGGGGAAAAAGACATTACAATAATATCCCTATAATACAGTTGAAAATCTGGAAGATTAAAGCTGCCATCAACATAAAATAACCTGGATTTGGCCAAAGGTATTTGAGTGAATTTAGCTTGTCATAAAATTTTTCTCATTAGCTTACTTATCTGTGTAAGATATTGAATAGGAAGTAACATAAGAACCTCTTTTTAGATTGATGTAATGTTCATTTTGATAACATTACATTTGCCCCAAAGGATGGATTTTTTTACCATTGGGTTATAGCTACTGAAATTGCATTTATACTTTTAGAAATATTTAATTCAACATATAGGCTCAGTACTTTGGAACACCCAATTTAAACTTTACTATTATAAATGCTTGATATGGCTCATCGGTGGGTTTCTAGCATGTAACAGAATCTTTAACCATTTTTTCCATCTGTATAAGATTATAGTCTCAGAGTCTCTCCTTTGCTAAGGCACAAGTGATAATGGATCCCTTGGTGCCTCCATCAGGGATCCCTTAAATGCATTCCAGAGAGTTAACAAGTTGGTTGTGCCTGGTTTATTTTTCAGAAAAAGAATACATTTCCTTCTTAATATATTCCACAAATTGACAATCTCTTAGAAGGGAAATATTCTGGTACCATGTGGAATTGACTGATTTATTAAATTTTAGTATTACGAGTCACTGGAACATGAACTGAGATTATGATAGGACCTTTTGTAGAGTCCATAACTTGATTTACCAAAATAATAATAAAAAAGCTAAATCTTAAGGCTGAAACATTTTAATGCACATATGATAATATCGGTCATGGGTGTCAAACTCATGGTGTCACATTGCTGTAATGTGACATTTCATGACATTTTTCCCATTTACAGAATTGGGGTGGACACGGTCTGCGTGTGACGCACCTGGCATGCAGGCTGCCAGTTTGACACCCCTGATATAGGTAGTCCATGTTTAATGACTACTTGTTCAGCAATTGTTAAAAGTTACATTGGCAATGAATAAGTGGTATTTATGACTGGTCCTTGAAGTTCCTGCCTTCCCAGCACTCCCAGAGTCATGTGATTGCAGTATGAGTGCTTGACAACTGACTTGCACTTATGACAGTTGCGGTGTCCCACTGTCACAGAATTGCCAATTGCAGCCTTCTCTGCCAGTTTTTCACAAACAAAGTCAATGAGGAAGGTGGCAAGGAAAGTCGGACGTTGCTCCAGTAAGTCGCTCATATCCTTTGCCACTAAAGCAGCCAGGCCCAGCTCTGCCACACTCAATCCTTGCCATATGCATATTTGGGTTACTCCCCAATATCTATTAATTCCAATATCACTATTCTCCCTATGGGTGTAGTTCAGGGGTGGGTTCTACTTACCTTTACTACCAGTTCGCATTGTGCCCGCGCGCGCAGATCACCTATGATGACGTCCGAGTCAGTGGGCAGAGCCTCCTGCCTGTTTTTCTACCGGTTCTTGCGAACCGATCTGAACTGGGGGCAACCCACCCCTGGTGTAGTTTATATTTTGAATAGAATGCCCTTATCTCTCCCTTTATCTCTAAAGTCACTCATGGGGATGCATTGAAACATGCTACAATTAGAGCCTTCCTGAGTTTAGGGATAATAATTTGACTTAGATATCTCCCAGGTCTGGAAACATTGTAGGAGCTACTCTTAAAAAATTAGGGAGGAATATCATATTTGATTAAATTTGGATGTTCTTAAGACCTTGCTTGATTATCTCTGTTACATGCTCATGCCCTAACACACATTTTAGATTAAAAAAAGCTAATAATTTTGTTGCTTGTGAACTGTCTTAGCCCAAGACAAAATACACTTATCAGTAAGGACTTAGGAAGTTATATATGCTGGGACAAAAATTACTTGGTCCAGCATGTAAAGATAAGCATCTAGGCATTACATTCATCTTACTAATGCCAGCCTTGAGATGTACAAGTTTAACATAGAATTTCCAAAATGTTCCTAAGAAACTTAGCCTGGACCTTTTGCAAGGGGTCAAAAGAGGTTTATGGAGCTAATTGGCCATGTTCTAATTGTGCATGAAGTGGAACTGAATGTGTACCGCAAGTACAGTGGTGCAAGTACAGCGGTGCAAGTACGTGTGATACAAAGTGTTTGCCTGGCTGTGGCAGATCTTCAGGCTTTTGGAACTTCATGTTCCCTATGCATCAAATCCAATGTTTGGTTGTGATATGGTATATGACACTGAGATGCTTAAAACCACTTGACTTGCATGATAGAATCAAATTAAAGGGCAAACACACTGGCTTTATTATAATTAATTACTAGCGTCACTGCATTTTAATATACAGCCAGGGTATACAATGTTCTTTTTAGGCCTGATGAACTCTGAGCAACTCTGCATATAAGAGAACTGTTTCTGTGCAAATTCTGGGGATGATGAGAGAGATCAATTATTCTAGCAACTAAAGGATTGATATAATAATTAAACAGTGATGGTGGCAGAATGTATACCTTCCAGACTCCACTATTGACAGGAATCTGCTTAGTATAATGTCCCTTGGAGCTGAAGTTGAATTTTATAGTTGAATTATCATATAATCTATACATAAAGAGAAGGAGCTTGGGCTGGGAAATTAAATCAAAGACCACTCTGAAATCTCTAAAAGGTGCATGTAGCTTAGCACATGGTTTGCAAGTGCCACTTTTGGCCAAGTGGTCATGAGTGACCATAGTAAAGACCATATTCTTTCACATAGTAAAAGAAGAAGGAGATGAAAGGGAAACAAAACTATTATTCATCATCCAGAGCATATAAAACTTCCACAGCAGCCTATGAATTTGTTTGGACCACTTGGATCTCATCCTCAAGAGAGACAGAAGATTGATGGATGCAGAAATTTCTCTTAGTTCTTGCAAACATAAACACCAAATATAAGTCTTGCTGTAATTGGAACACTGAAAAAAAAGATCTGGGTAAATCACAATTTTTCATCCATGGTATTTCAGTTTGGTGGGTTGTCTTGAAAGTTTTAAGAGCTGACCTCTAGTACTAGATGTTAGAAATTTAACAATTATAGGGGCAGGTCTCTGTGAGGGATTGCCTATTGCCCTTAATCTGTAAGCATCCATTATTTCAAGTTTAAAATCAGCCAGCAGTGAGAAGATTTCCTTAAGGCATCCTTCTATGTAATTTAACAACAGCTTCTACTGCTCGGCGTCTAAAGGTTGGTTAATTATTTTTAAATTATTTCTGGTGAGTTGCCCCTGCACTGTATGTAATGCAGTTTGTAAATTTGTAATGAGTTTATCAGGGGATTGATTCTTTTTTTTTTCCCCTTTAAGGTTTTAATTATAATTTCAAGAGAAATAGCAATAATGCTCTTCAAGGCTTCCAGATCTTTATCAAATTTAAAGGCTTGGGATATCATGATTTTTGGGTTTCATGGATCCTAGATATGCCACTTTCCAAACATACTGTAAATTTACCATCTACTATCAATAACATCAATTGGAGTTTTAGGATTAATTGATTTTGATCTTGCTGAGATGAGGGTTCACTGGAAGTTAATAAAGTTATGAAAGTTTTCTAATCCACCAAAGATTGGAAAGAGAACATCACTCCTTTTCTGAAATTTCAATGGAGTATGTTGGCTCCTCCAGCTTTTCTCCCTTGTCGCCTATCCAGAGTAGAACTGTTCGTTTGAAATGTTGAAGGAGGAGCCCTTTCAATGTTATGAGGCATATTGTAAAATAACATTGCATCCCTGTTATAAAGACAAGCTGAGTTACAATAGCAATAATAGCAGCGTGAATAACTGTGAAATGAAATCTAAAGTCCTAATGGACAACCACTTAAATATAAGCCAACAGTGTGCTGCAGCCACCAAAAAAAGTCAATGCTGCCCTAGGCTACATCAACAGAGAGATAGCATCAAGAACATGGGAAGTGATAGTACCAATTTATAATGCCTTGTTAAGACCACACTTGGAATATTGCATCCAGTTTTGGTCACTATGATATAAAAAAAGATATTGGGATTCTAGCAGAAGTGCAGAGAATAGCAACAAAGATGTTTAGGGGACTGGAGCCTACAATATATGAGGAACAGTTGCAGGAATTGGGTATGTCTAGTTTAAAGACAAGAAGGACTATGGTGACATGGTAGCAGTCTTCCAATATTTGAGGGGCTGCCACAAAGAAGAGGGAGTCAACTTATTTTCCAAAGCACCTGAAGGCAGAACAAGAAGCAATGGATGGAAACTATCCAAGGAGAGAAGCAACCTAGAACTAAGGAGAAATTTCCTGATGGTAAGAACAATAACTAGTGTTGCCTTTAGAAGTTGTGGGGGCTCCGTCCCTGGAGGTTTTTAAGAAGAGATTAGGCAGTCATTTGTCTGGAATGGTATAGGGTCTCCTGCTTAAGCAGGGGATTGGATGAGAAGACCTCCAAGGTCCCTTCCAACACTGTTATTCTGTTGGGGATATATCACTCACTATTCAGCTATCAGTATGAGTAATTCCATTCATAAGTTCATCTCAGAATAAAGAAAGGCAGCCAGCCAACAAGGCAATCATAAAAACTAGAAATCTGTCTCATTCTTGTCAATGGGTGCACTTGGAATGCTGGCTGGTTCCAGACAAGAGTGGGATATGCTCTACCCCCCAAGCATATATACATGTTAAATGTTATTCTTTATTTCATTTTGCACTGTCAGCATTTACAAGTGCAGGAGTTGATCACTATATCCAGAAAAGATTTCTCATAAGAGCTACTAAATCTTTAGGGCAGCTAAGTTGTATGGGAATTACATAAAAAATGTGACTTTGTGGTCCATGGTAGACTGGAAGCACAAGGGAATGTTCCTTTGTCAGCTGCACCCATGAAGGAACTTGGCCCACTGAGCACAGGCTCAGACTTAACCCAGATAAGACTGAGTGGCTGTGGGTATTGCCTTCTAAAGACTATGTCGAATGTCCATCCTTGGTTCTGGGGGAGGGGAGAAATTGTCCCCCTCAGAACGAGCTCGCAATTTGGGTGTCCTCCTAGACTCACAGCTAAGATTAGAGCAACATCTGGCAGCTGTAGCTAGGAGGACCTTTGCACAGGTTTGCCTGGTGCACCAATTGCGACCCTACTTGGATGAAGAGGCTCTCCTCACGCCCTTGTCACCTCACATGCCCTTGTCACCTCACAGTTAGATTATTACAATGCGCTCTATATGGAACTACCCTTAAAGAGTGTTCGGAGACTACAGTTAGTCAGAATGCAGCTGTGTGAGCTGTCGTGGGTGCACCTAGATACACCCACATTACACCAATTCTCCACGAGCTGCACTGGCTTCCTATCCAGGCACAATTCAAGGTGTTGGTTATTACCTTTAAAGCCCTACATGGCTCAGGGCTAGGCTATCTTCAAGACCACCTTCTACCACATAGCTCCCAGCAACCAGTAAGATCCCACAGAGTTGGTCTCCTCTGGGCCCTGTCAGCTAAACAATGCCAGCTGGCAGGCCTGCGGAGGAGGGCCTTCTCTGTGGCTGCCCCAGCTCTCTGGAACCAGTTACCTCCAGAGATCCGGACTACTCCACCCTATTGGCCTTCCGGAAAGCGGTGAAGACCTGGCTTTTCTGGCAGGCCTGGGGCTGTTGATCTCGCTGTTGCAATCTTGCGAGATCTGGCCATGAATGGTGGATGGACTTTTAATGTTTTTAAAATGTTTTTATAATATTTTTAAAATAATTTTCCTATGTTCTTTGTTGTATTATTTTTTGCTGTAAGCCACCCAGAGTCCCTTGGGAGTTGGGCGGCATAGAAATTTGATAAATTAAATTAAATTAAATTAAATCCTAAAGGACCATTCGAAAATTTATGGAATCTTCATTGAAATATTCATTTCTTATAGAAAGAAGAGCAGGATTTAACTACTAGGTTTTTTTTCCCTAGGAGAATAACGTTTTCGCTAAAGTTCCACCAGTACTAATAGCAAACAGGGCAAATTGGATCCATGACATGGCATTTTGCTTAAAAACAGTGGCATAGGGGATAAAAGGGAACATGAAATGGTTCTGCATCCCTCCTTGCTTCCATCTGGAATATCTCTAAAGTACTTTTCTCTCCCTCCACAATCATTTCCATAACCAGTTTGCGATGCTATGTATCTACACAGGGCAAAAAGACCTTTCTGACCCAGTTTATATTTAGGAATCAAATGGACCTTTTGTTTCTGGGTGGATGTCAACCTTCCTGAGTGGTAATTTAGAGAGATGGGTTGAACTACTGGAAAGAAAAGAAGAAGAAGAAATTTGAGCATCAATATGTGGTAGGTTGTGTTAACACAACCATTAAGTGATGAGGTTAAATTTATTGTTGTGCCTGCAGGTATAGCTTCAAACTGTACTGTAAATACACATATTCCCCCCCTTCCCAAGTAATTTCATTATTTTGTCTTCTCGGTTTCCTGATCATGAAAGTTATCAGACCCAGTAGGTGGAATATTATGTCTTAGAAAGCTTTCAAGTCTTCCCAGGACTACTATTTTTGGTATCTGTAACAGGGACTTCAGGGCTGGGAGTAGTCAAGAGACCTTTTGCCTTTATGCCTAAGTACAGTTACTAAGTACAGTTACTTAGACTTAGACACGGTGGCTTAGTCGCTAAGATGCTGAGCTTGTCGATCAAAAGGTTGGCAGTTCAGCGGTTCGAATCCCTAGTGCTGCGTAATGGGGTGAGCTTCCGTTACTTGTCCCAGCTTCTGCCAACCTAGCAGTTCGAAAGCATGTAAAAAATGCAAGTAGAAAAATAGGGACCACCTTTGGTGGGAAGGTAACAGTGTTCCGTGTGCCTTTGGCATTTAGTCATGCAAGCCACATGACCACAGAGACATCTTTGGACAGCACTGGCTCTTCGGCTTTAAACGGAGACGAGCACCACCTCCTAGAGTCGGGAACGACTAGCACATATGTGCGAGGGGAACCTTTACCCTTATCTTTACAGTTACTTGGAAGTAAGACTCACTACATTTAGTGGAACTCTTGGATACAAAAGAATAAGATGAGAACTTCTCATTATTCTATTTGTTACCGTTGTGCAAGTCTTTCTAGCTAGATTAACACATCCCACTGATTACTTTGAAGCAATGTTTGCTCACTAAGTCACAGTAATTGAATTCACATGTCTTGCTAAGTTATATTGAAATAAATCACATACCAGCTTAATAAATATGAACTGCATGTCCTTATGTTGCTTGGATTCTCATAACTTGCTAAACCAACCAAAATGTCCCCCCCCCCGGGGAATTAGTAAATTAGTAAAACACTAATTTACAGCATTTGGCAAATTCTGCTAAAATGATTTCACAAACCCTGGTTTCATATGTTGTGTGAACACAGCCATTATATAAAACATAGCAATGTAACCTGGCAGGAAGATTGATTGATAGACAACACAATTCTACCTGCATTTCTCTTATCCAGAAAGATAGTGGTAAAGGCAGCACCTCTGCCGTTCACATGTTATTGCTGCTTAGAAATTATTTCCAAGTACATAAATCAGCATTAATTTTATTGCTGTGAAATGTTCACTTAAATGTGGGCATATTTTCTTAGGGTCATGTCTAATAGACAAGTCATATAAGAAACAGAAAAAGAACTATGCATTTCATTGCCAAATTATAAAGGATCCCATCAAAATGGGAGAGGAAATCACAAAGTCTTGCTTGTGTCCATGTGCTCACTCACATTTAAATACAAGTACAATGATTGCTATACAGAGTCCATCATACAAAAGGAAAGCCGTGGGTTTAAATTACAATCATTTTAAACTGGAACTGAAATCAGAGCTTTATCTGATGTGGGAAGACCACCTGTTCTTCTGAGCCTCCTGATCTGCAATCCAGTCAATAGAAAATTGGTTTGGAAATCACTTCTCAGAGCATTACTATTGGCCTGAAATCTCTTGCTGCCAGTTTCTCTTGCCCTTTTATAAGTCAACTGTTGGGGCATGATCTCTTTGAAGATCAATTGATGGAGAACAATCCTCATCCCTTTCTGGTGGATTAGTGTCCAGAGCAAAGAGGGGTTTTCCCCTTTTCTTTTATTAAAATCATCAAGAGTAGAGAAGAATACAAGTAAAAAAAAAACCCAAAACAAAACAGGGTACCATCAGATTAGGTGCTTCTACAAAACAATCATGCTTGTGAGGAAATCTTGAAAGCAAGGTATGAACAGGATGCCATATTTACACAGAGGTTTGAGCGAGATCATTCACTAGATCTCTTTGTGTTTGATAGATCATCAAGTTATAGGTGAAACAGTCATACTACACATGAGACAGCAACGAATAATTTTTTCTTTGATATGAAACCTCAGGCTATATTATATTCAGCTGCAGCTTACCTCCTAGTCTTAGACAAGTGGTTTCCACACTATTTAGTTTTTAGATATGCATTTTATAAACATGTAATATGTGAAGGACATTCTAAGTATGGTTGCATGTCAAACAGAGAAACGAGATCTTTGGATACTGAGCTTATTTACTAATCAACAACAACAAAAAGAGCCAAATTAGTCATTAAAGACCAAGTGAGCTATTTAAATATGGATTGAACAAGGAAAGGACTGAAAAGTTGCAATAAAGTTTTTACCAGGATTTCACAATTAGAAAAAGGGCCTTGATTGTTACCATCTAAAATAATAGGCAATCATTTAATGACAAATAGACCTCTGAATGTTGAATATACACTCTCAAGAGACCTAGCCGTCCTGACTGAAAACATCTTCTCACTCTTGAATGTAGAATCACATATCTCAGTAAAAGCAGTCATTGACAGATCTTATTATCATTGTTTGTTGGTTGCTGCCAGAAACTAACAAGTGACAGATCAGACCGGAGACTTGTGCCTCTTACCCATACCAGAGTCATGAAATTCTACCTAATAAAGATAAGCTTATTAAACTCACTTTTGAATCCAAAGGTACAAATAATACATTCATATGGCCTACCGGACATGACTACAATACTTAAACAATCATATGTTTAGTCATATTTTAGTGAATTATTGCTTAGTGTGTAGATTCTACTATAGCATCATTGACTTTGATGGAACTACCTTTGTACCTTTTTAATTTTGATTGTGTGTTTGCTTTTTTGGGGAGAGGGAGGACAAATGTCTCCTATTGAAATGATATGCTCACTATATGGCAGCATATTGGCCCCATCATTGCTTTATATAATAGGGCAGTAATATGCTTAGGCAGATCAAAGGCTTTGAATGAACTATGCCAGGATACTAGATGAGATTTCAATGCAGGTAGTCCTTGTTTAATTGCTGCCTTGTTCAGCAACCATAGTTATGACAGTGATGAAAAAGTAATTTTACAACCAGTCCTTGCATTTGTGACCTTCACAGATCTATAAAGCAAAGGAAAACTGAAGTAAGATCTTAAGCACAGTAGCAGTTTCACATAGTGACTGCTTTGCTTAATTATTGAGTTGCTGATCCCAATTGTATCTGCTAAATGAGGATTACCTATACTGCTAATTTGTGACTCAGTCCTGACAAGTAAATCTAACCAATCTTGGCTGATCTCAAAAAGTTAATGGGAGCAGTTTAGGTTAATACTTAGGTAGGAAACCCCAGGCCTTTAGACTAGACTAAATTAGATAGTTATAAACTGCCACAAACAGGAAGCTGGGCATTAATTTCCTGATAAATATAATATTAAAAAAAAAACCTTGAAAAATGGCAATGGCAACCAAGTTCTATATTATTATCATATAAATTTCCTAGGTGACTTGAATGGGCAGATTTTACTTTTTGAAGTTTTACTTTCCTCCTGGATTAAAAAGAACTCTTCACTGCTTCTGTAAGCATATCACTCATATCACCATGGCAGTATGAGAGCCAGGAACCCATACATGAGTATGTCTTCTAAGGATGGTCACCTTAGTTTATTTTTACATCCTTAGTTTGTCTATGACAAGACAACATCTGCAACAATGGGCACTTTTTATGCAGACTGTGCTAGGAGAATCTTGCCTATTCAACGATGCCCAGACCCTACCTACTTTCAACCACTCAGCATATACTATTATTCTTTCAAGCATTCCTGGAGATATGCCTCAGAGAACTAGAGCAAGGAAGACTAACCTGGACCTGTTCTCTACCACCACCACCTGGAGAACATATGGTGTTGAATCAGAGCTGTTATGAAAAAGAAAGCAAAACTCCCCAGAAATATCAAAATAATACAATAGTCCTCTCCACTTCCTTCTTTTGAACCAGCAGAATACGTGACTGTATATCATTTCTTGCTGAGATGAAAATGGGCTAATAAGTGGAAACGCAAATAAGAAAGATACTCATTGAATGTATCATTTGACTTCTACTAAGCAGAAATAAACAGGTGATAGATTAAAGTCCAGGCTCATTCATTCTAATCTGTGATGTCATCCTGAGGCTGATCCTTGAATGAGAAGGACTCGATCTTGGTGGACTTTGACATAGCTCTGATGAGGATTATTTATAAATTCCCAGGGCTCAAATCATCAGTCCTGGCAACGTGATGGTTGTACTCTTAAGAGCTCTGAGGTTTTTCATCTTTCAGTCAGGGGTCTTTCATATGATGTCAGAAGTGAAAAGAGGCGTTCTTTCGTGTTTCATCCATCAGATGGGTGGTGCGATACAATTTTTCCCACTAGTACAAGTGTATCCCATGATCATGTATTTTCGTGATTCTGAATGACATTTTCGAGTCTGGAAATGCCAAGAAAATGTGTATTGATGTAATGTTTGGAATGATTGAATGAATATGTGTGCACGCACGCGCGTACACACCCACACACATACAGACACACACATCGCAGTTTCAAGAGCAACACTTAAAAATGGATAGTCTCATCACATGGTTGATGTCCGTAGAGTTGTTCAGATTGGTAGATTTTTTTACAACTTTTTTCTTTTCCCCCCTTCAGTTTGGTCCACAGGAGCGAGATCACCTTCGATGAGATATACAGGCATGTATAGATATAGTTAGATAGATATATGTTTTTTTAAAAAAAAATAACAGCAGCAAAGTTCTCTGGAAATAGATTCTGTCTGATGTTGCTAGTCTGTCTTTTCTGTTTTGCCCTCTTTCACTGCTGCCTCTGACGTTTTCCTCAGTGGGACTTTCTCTGAGTTGCTGTGTCCTTGGCCGGATTCTGCTGCTCCACCATTTTTGTGCGCTGTGTGTTTTTCCAAGTAGTTCAGCATTTCACTTAGAACAGTTTGGAAAGTGCTGAGGGCGGCACAAATCGCAGGAGTTCCAAAGCCATGAGTAATCAAACTGTAAAGCAGGCAAAAAAGAGAGAAATATTGAAGAGTTTACTATATATGTGTGTGTGTGCGCATATCTATATCTATATCTATCTGTCTATCTATCTATCTATCTATCTATCTATCTATCTATCTATCTATCTATCTATCATCTATCATCTATCTATACTTGCTACCAAAATATTTATTATATTTACTTACTATTTATAAATATTTATTACTCTTGATAAAAAGAAGATTGACATCCCCCCCACAAATTAACACATCCAGGCAGATATGATGCCAAAGATGTTTTTTTCTAAATGAAGGTGCAATGAACTCCCATGGACGCAAGTCTGCATAAATGCATGCTCTCTAAGAAATTCAGCCTAAATTGCATATGGTTACCAATTGGACTTGCCTCCTTGAGTGATAAAGGGTACGTTTCCACAAAATAAATAATCCCCACCCTCAAAGTGAATGTGTTTCGTTTATTTATAAGACTGTAACCTTGTTGCTGGTATCCTTAAGATTTATATTGACTGTTTCCCTATGACTATCATTAAGTGTTGTACCTTATGATTCTTGATGAATATATCTTTTCTTTTATGTACACCGAGAGTGTATGCACCAAGACAAATTCCTTGTGTGTCCAATCACACATGGCCAACAAAGAATTCTATTCTATTCTATTCTATTTTCGACATAAAGGGCACAAGGGGTAAGTATTTGTGAAATGTGTATTGGCCAAAGAAGCTGCACAGTCTTCAGGCAGGAGCTGTGAGTCCAAAAGAACCCCCAGCTGTGCACCAACTCTGATTTGGGGGAGTGTAACATCAGCCAGAGTTAAAGATGGCAAAGCACTAGATGCAGGGTTTAGAGGTGGGGCTCCTAGGACCCACAGCCAACCAATCTTGTGAGAGGGTGGCAATCTTCTTTCCACCAAAGCTTCTTCTTCCCCATTCAGCCTCCAGGTACTGGGAAAGCATATTCACAGGAGCACTTAGATGGTCAGACAGTGAGATGTACATTTAACTATCATCAGCATAGTGATGATACTTGATTCTAAGCAAATGATTGAGCTCATCATAAACCCCCCACCACCACGAGGACCCTGCCTGCCTTTGAAACAGCTTGTAAACCAAAGTAACTAATTAATTGATGGTAACCATGATCTAAAATTAATGTAATGAGACAGATTATAATAATATCATTGGAGGAGCAACCAAAGCAATAAATAATTAAATGAAGAAACAAACCAAATAATCTTCATCTTAACTAAGTTCTGAATGTTGTAAGAGAAGGAGCAAACCTCACTTCCAAGAGGAAGTTATTCCATAAGGTGGTGCAACAGAGAATGTGGTACAATTAAGAGCTTCTTCCAGGAGAATCACACTGGACAGACTGCTTAGAGAATGGAGTCCAGCAGATACATAGGCATCACACCATCTAGGGTTTCATATATCAAAATGAGCTTGTTAGACTGCACCAGAAATTTAGTGTAAACAATGGAAAGCCCATAGCATCATAGGCTCTTTGCAGGGAGCACCTGCCAATAAATGGGCTGCTTTCAAGCCTGCTTCATGCAGAATGCACTGCAATAGTCCATCCATGTAGTAATGAAGTTTCTTCATTTAACCATAGAGTAATGTTTGTAAGCCATCCAGAGTCACCTCTAGACAAGATGGGCATCAAATCAATCAATCAATCAATCAATCAATCAATCAAATCAATAAATAAATCAATCAATAAAAGAGGTCTTTTGTGAGATCTTTTTGCCTCAGGTATGACTATTGGCACAAACTGGCACCTGGCCATAGCCTCCACCTTTCTATCCAGTAGTAGGTCTGATTCCAAGAGGACCTAAAGTAATTGATCTAATCCCTCAGTGCTAGCTGAATGCCTTCAGGCAGGAGCTGATTGAGAATCTTGATGAACAAACAGTAGCTCCATCTTACCTGGACCCAATGTCAGTCAATTTTGTCCTAGACAGAACTGTTACAGTCTCCAGGCAAATTTTCCATAGCATCAACCATAAGGCCCAGAGTGGTGATGCACAACTGGCTATTAGTGCAGTGATAATATTGAACTGATGGATGACTTCCCTCATTGGTTTTATGTAGATGTTAAACAATAGGATGAAAAGAGTAAATGCTTTGGTACTCTACAAGTGAGGCACACAATGCGTTACAGTGATGCACAAAATGGTCATAATGGCCAGGTGAGATATCTGCCTATTTATTTCTCCCTGAAAAAGAGCTGACAACCCTATTGGCTGCATCCCTGCCTAGATGTCTGCATTGCCATCTCCAGGGAATGGATTGAAGGTACCTCAAATGTTGCAGTTTCCCAAGAGTCTTTTCAATTGTGGTGGAATAGAAATATGTAAAATAATAAATTGTTGCAGGGAGAATATATGGAACATTTTTGTAGTATCCAATGGCTATTCCCTTGAAGATTTGTGGCCTCTTTTTTAGGAAATCAGCTGACAAGCCAACAAAAAGCCTATGGTATTCAACAATACATGACTCTGCATTGCAGCCAGTCCTTTGTGGAGGAATCTAGGAAAAACTTCCTAGACTGGAATTCTTAAGGCTACTAGATCAGAGCTACAAACTGCCAGGTAACCAGAGGTGGGTTTCAGCAGGTTCTGATCAGTTCTGGAGAACTGGTAGTGGAAACTTTGAGTAGTTCAGAGAACCGGTAGTAAAAATTCTGACTGGCCCCGCCCCTATCTATTCTCTGTCTCCCAAGTCCCAGCTGATTGGGAAGTAATGGGGATTTTGCAATAACCTTCTCCTGGATTGGGGAGGGAATGGAGATTTTGCAGTACCCTTCCCCCGGAGTGGAGTGGGAATGGAGATTTTACAGTATCCTTCCCTTGCCACGCCCACCAAGCCACACCCACAGAACCAGTGGTAAAAAATTTTGAAACCCACCACTGCAGGTGACCATTTACACTTAGTAAGAATTTGTGTTTTCCACCTCTCTAATGATGATCCAGATTTGTGTAACCAAAATCTAGGAGCCCTAAACTTTCTCCATTCAGAATTGTTTTGGAAATTGCTGCCAGGATTTTTTGAAATTGTCCGTGTTGATGGGCCATATTGGCTGATATTCTGTGTGATCCAGTATATCCAGATCCATACTGGGCCAGTATCATTCCTTTTATAGAAATAGCAAACTGATCATCACCTGATTTAGTTTTCCTGGGCAGAGTAAGTGTCTCATCCTCACACTGCCATTAATTTTTTTTTTTTTAAATTTCAATAGTTTGGTTATACTGAAAGGGTTCAATGAGTCTAGCAAGTTCTCAGCATAGGTTAGAAGTCTATTCTTCCTCTTGGATAAAACTGAGATTAATTATAACGAAAGTCCTAAACATCATGAACTCAGTTTGTTCACATTTGCCAAGAATCTTCAGAGATCTTAAAAGAGAAAGGGAACTTTACTGCTAGTCTTTTCTAGTCATTAGGTAGTTTTCTCAGAGCTTGATGGAAGGGAGGCCTCTGTTATGTTTTAATGATATTCTTTCATTGTATGTCAAAGCAGCCAAACTGCCCTCAAGACTTGGACTCTTCTTTGACAGCATCCACAAGGTACCTCACATCCTACCCGACCCTTCCACCCCTACCCCTCAAGGCTGACACAATTTAGTCTTTCTGCAAAGGAAATACTTTCATTTTCCACCAAGAAGGGGGAGAAGAAGAGGAGGATGCCATCTGTATATCTCCAGTTTCCAACAATGGCCAAGTCTGGGTATCGTTAGCAGCAGAAGTTGCTATCAAATATTTACAACATACTGTGGCTGGTGGCTGATACTCAAAGAGACTCACTTCTTTTTTTTTGCTACGCCTTGCTCATGTGAAAAACATCTGGCCCCTGGGATGGACCATGTGATTTCAACAGAGTCTACCTGCACACCACAGAATATCTTAAAAGATAATTGTTGTGTTTCATCTCAGGCTTCAACTTCAGAGAAACTACCAGCATTCCATGGAGTTGATAAAATGGTGACCTGCAGTAAACCACTCCATTCTTTACAGTAATCCACACCTTCAGATTTTTTTTTAAAAATAGAAATGCCTTTTTAACCAGCCATGCTTATGGATGGCCATCATTGTTTCACTCATCACATAATAGTCCTCAAATTAGTCCTTATGATCAGTGGTGAAATCCAATTTTTTTTTACTACTGGTTCTGTGGGTGTGGCTTGGTGGGCGTGGCAGGGGAAGGATACTACAAAATCTCCATTCCCACCCCACTCCGGGAGAAAGATACTGCAAAATCCCCATTTCCTCCCCACTCCTGGGGGAAAGATATTGCAAAATCTTCATTCCCACCCCACTCCAGGAGAAAGATACTGCAAAATCCCCATTTCCTCCCCACTCCTGGGGGAAAGATATTGCAAAATCTTCATTCCCACCACACTCTGGGGCCAGCCAGAGGTGGTATTTGCCAGTTCTCCAAACTACTCAAAATTTCTGCTACTGGTTCTCCAAAACCTGTCAGAACCTGCTGGATTTCACCCCTGCTTATGATTAATTACAATTAAACCAACATAAAACTTACTGTATCTAGTGGATAGATACAACATAGACACAAAAAAAGGGGCAACCTAAATGATGAGGCGGCTGGAACGGCTCATCCTCGCGCTTGTACCTTTTAGCTTAGACAAATGATGGGTAAAAAGAGAGATGATACAGGTGCATGAAATCATGCATGAATTATCCAGGGCTAAAGGTAAGAAAAATAATGCAATATAGATGGAATTAAGTTTTAATCCCGCAAGATTTAGGGTTTTCCACTGAGATTAAAGGCAGACAATTTCAATATTGAAAAAAAGAAGTCAGCATGTAAACAATATGATTTAGAAATTTGAAAACTGATGCCAATCCCTGGTAATGGCTACTAATTAGGATGGCTTCAAAAGGGGAAACTAGAAAATATAATGAAGGAATTACAGAGAGCATACCTTAAATATTAGCTGCTAGGAAACCAAAGCAGAGAAGGGCTATCATCCCTTTATCAATGCTTATCAGCTCCTTGAAAACATTTAATGGGCCATGGTGTGATGCAGAATGGCCAATGACTTGATCCAGTTGGGCTCTACTTTGGTTTTTAGGTTAGATAGTCTCGTGTTTATAGCAGGCGACATAGATCTTTGCAAAAAAAATAGTTATTGTGAAAGCCTACTTGTTTAGAGAACAAAGGGTAGACATATTTTTTTCAGGCATTTACCCTGATGTTGGAAGTAAAGACATAATAAACATATGGCTACTAATGGGAATCCTTTCCTCTTGACATTCTCTTTGGCAGTAGTCATATAAAATTATTTAATTAATTTTTTATTTAGTGCTTTTGTGTCAGTCTTGACTCTTGCAACTACATGGACTAGTCTATGAAATTTCTCAGCAGCATTTTTGGAAGAAATTTACCAGTGCCCCACTCCTAGGCTGAGAGAGTGACTGGCCCAAGGTCACCCGGAAAACTTTGTGCTGAAGGTAGAACTCAAATGTCTTAACCATTAGACAAAACCAGCTCTGAAGACACAAATTAATCCCAAATGCAGTTCTGGGGGTTATATGGATGTTGACATGACCCACAAAAGTTATAAACATTATGCATTTTAATAGTGTCATTATTATAAAGAAGATATTAGGAGGATGAAGAGATTATTAGGGAGATTTGGCAACTGGAGCTCATAATTATTCTTATAGTTCTATACTTGATCTTAGTCAAAAATTATATTGGCACATGAACACATGAAATTCAATTAAATCAAGAAAAAATATGGGTGTTCTAAGAGTAGTGCTTATATTACTATTTGTTTTGAAGACAACATAGAACATAATAATTGGGGGAAAATGTACATGCTATTATAGGATAGGGAGACTATCTATGTGGACTAAATTAAAAATTGTACGACTTCTAGAATTTATAAAATAATTGTTAGAAAAATCAAGCCCATCTTTCCATTATAGATATAAGATAATGTTTCATTTGTATTTGTTCCAACCATGGTACTGTTCCATTGTATTTATATAACTGATATCTGGGGGGAAAAACTAAGCAATTTTCCTCACATTGTTCTACTTAGATCAAAGTGGAATTGTATTTGAAATAAAATGCTCTTTTAGAGGCAACAGTGAAAGTGTAATATTAATATTCTTTCCCTTCATGTATCCTTAGGATGTGACACTAACTCTACTTCCTTTGAACAAGAAACATTTAGTTCTTTCAAGGATCACTAGAGGGCACCTGACCTCTTATTTATAGCATAACTGCAGTCTGGGATTAAATGAATAATTTGAGCAATCTATTCTGTTATTGTAGCTTTCCTCAATTGTGTGGTCTTCATATGTGCCATAATCCCATGCATTTTTGGATGCTTCCAAAAATGTGTACCAAATTGAGGAAAGCTTCTCTATGGAATCCTAGCCTGTGTGAGTTGAGTGCAAAGTTCCCTGGATGTGGGCTTTGTGTTCTCTGACAAACAAAACCCCTGTGTACTCAACTAGACAATTTTTCATCAAAAATCCATGCAAATTATATAAAAATACATATTGATTAATCAGTTGAGATAAATGAAGAATCAATTACTTTTTTTAAAAAAAACACCAAGGAGACTGACAATACTGATTTAAGAGAAATATAATAGAATGACTTGACACATAAACACAACCTTATTATTAAACCGAAAGAGTATCTTCCAGCAGTAGCAGCAGATCACCAGAGGAGCTTGAAAAGCATTCTTGGTCCCAACCATTGTAAACCAAAAGATTTGCAATAAGATGTAGCTTTCTCCTGGATTGCTAGTCTCTGGAGTATTCTGACATTTCCTCATCTTTATCTTGGAAGAGGACATGTGCAAGAAGGGCCAAAACGTCGGTTTTGGGCAAGATCTCCATATATACAACACATTTAATACTTCTGCACAGAGAAAGTACTCTTAACACTTCAGAACTGTTTTTTAAATAAAGTTATTCCATTCAATAGATTTTGATGGTCATACCTGAAATGTGTTAAATGTCTCTGAATATCCAGATCTAATATTGGAGTAGGTCTTGAGGAACCCAAAGGTGACCTGTCTTGGCTTAGGAGATCCTGGAATTCTTTACATATTTGCCTAGAATCAAAATAGATGCATACTCATTAAGGTTACTTACCATATTCATTTAATAAATGGTTTAAGTTTCATACTACACATGCTTCCCTCAGCACAATTATACAAATATAATATATAACTACTACCACTTTATGTAAATTTCTACTAGAAGAATGGATTGCACTAGAGGCAAATGAATGCTCTTTACATAGCAGAATAGCTGACTTTCTTCCTTTGTCAGTGATCAATAGAAAAAAAAAATACTGGATGACCCAAATGTTAAGATTATCAAGAAAGAGTTTGTATCCTTAAAATTTTTGGCAGATCCCTCAGAACCTTTCCAAAAGTGGCCACTGAGTTTTGTCATTTTTTAAAAAAATGTGCCAGAAGGCAGACATTATGAAAGAGGCAGGAAGGAATCATATCAATTGTGTAAATTTAAAAGAAAAAGTTAATTCTGGTCATGGCATTGCTCATTCATGATCTTGGCTCCATTCACTTTTCGGTAGGCATTCATTTTCTCGCCTCCTCTCCAATCCCCCCACTCCCTGCTCCTGAACCTGCTACATAAAAGCCAAGTTGGACTCATGGCTTGAGAAGCTTCATTCATACATAGTACGTTACTGGGTAGGGTGCACCAGAAAAGATCATCTAACATCTATTCTATCAGGTCTGCCTGATTGGCCAGTTGCGTCCCTTTCTGGATCAGGACTCCTTACTCAGGGTCACTCATGCCCTCGTCACCTCCCGCCTGGACTACTGTAATGCTCTCTACATGGGGCTCCCCTTGAGGAGCACCCGGAGGCTCCAACTGGTTCAGAATGCAGCCGCGCAGGTGGTTATGGGAGCGACATGGTGTTCCCATGTGACATCTCTCCTGCGTGAGCTGCACTGGCTCCTGGTGGTCTTCCGGGTGTACTTCAAGGTTTTGGTTACCACCTTTAGAGCGCTCCATGGTTTAGGACCTGGGTACTTATGGGACCGCCTTCTGCCACCAGTAGCCTCTCACCGGCCAGTACGCTCACATAGAGAGGGGCTCCTCAGGGTGCCGTCGGCCAAACAGTGTTGACTGGCAGCCCCCAGGGGGAGAGCCTTCTCTGTGGGGGCCATCTGGAATGAGCTCCCCCCGGAGGTACGGAGGATCCTGGATTTACGCACCTTCCGCCGTGCCCTCAAGACCTTTTTATTTCAACAGGCTGGCCTGGCCTAACTTCCCTTTTAATTGTAAATTTTAAATTTGTTTTAAAAGATTAGAGGTGTTTTAATTTGTTTTGGGCCAAATTATTTAATGGTTTTTTTATATTGTCTTTTAAATTTTGTAATTTGTGTGTTTTATCTTTTTGGCTGTTCACCGCCCGGAGTCCTTCGGGAGTAGGGCGGTATATAAATCCAAAAATAAAATAAAAAAATAAAATAAAAACTATCACAATGCACCACCCACACCATCAAATTGAAACATTATTCAGTCAGAAGCCACAAAGACTTCTTGGACCGCTTCTCCTGGACACATTTGGATGGCATCCCATAGATGCCTGGCAAAGGGCTTTCCTTGCCTTTTTCATTACTACCTCTTAAGCTATATATTAAAAAATTCAAGCTAGATAGGCCCGGTACTACCTTAAAAATGAAAGCAGAATGCACATAGGTTGTATTATTCGAACTGTACAGCCTGAAAAGCTGCAATGAAAACCACTAGAGTGGGTCAGCCTTCTTTCAGAGGTAGCAGATTAAGCAAAGCTATGTACCTCTTGGCAGAAAGGCTCGCTTTGAAAGGGTACATTGCCACATATGCAGATGCACCAATTGGCTTGCTTTTGTCTTAGTAAATGTTTTAAGATTCTGTTTGGTCACAGCAGCGTAATTGTTTTTTTATGGTTCCTTTGGGAAGCTACAGAGCCCTTTATAATAAGGCCAGCTTGCCTCTGGTATGTTTGTGCATTTTAGAACTTCTGATTGTAATGTCTGCGTGTGGCCTAATAGAAGGGGAGGCTTGTTTTCTGCCACTTTAAGTCAGTTTGGTGATTTTTTTGGATCGTGGCATGCTGATATAGCCAAAGGGGATTCTTTGAAGAGGGGTTACACATCAAGTAGGAAAGAGGTTTCCCTTTCAAAGGAAACAGAAAGCTTGCTACTTTTATGAAACCCTTTGATACTGTATGTATTCTTTTCAGTAACCTCCTTCTTGTCACCAGGTTTCAAGTCGTGGCCACGGAGAAATACAAAGACACGCCTTAGTGGACGTGGCTGTCCTTGCCTATAATCACATGCTTAGAACTAGTGCAATATAATGTAGGCAGCCTGATTGATAAACACATTGGACTGGATTCTTATAAATTAAACCCTACACAGTCCCATAAAACCACTTAAATCTGAATTATGTCATATACCTTGAATGGTTTGTGGATCAGATTATAATTCTACAATGAACTACAGAGTTGTGAAGAAACCACTTTAAAGGCCTGTTGCAGTCAATGGAACTATCTGGGTCTTCTGTTTATATGCCAACAGCATGACTTCATTCAATGCAACCAATGTATTTTGTCCACTGTACTATAAAAAATGATGAATTAGGAGATCAAATACATCCTACTATGTTCCATGACTTGGTACAAATTTGGGGTGGGGGGGGGAATGAAGCAGACCTGGGCATATTTGTTTGAGTAAATCCTCACTGAACAATTTCATAATCTCTAGAATTGGCCTGAGAATTATCAGTAGAATTTACTTGTGAATCAGACTAGATTCAAATCTATGATTAAGGTGATTTGATTGATTATTATTGATTAAAAGAGCCATGGTGGTGCAGTGGTTAGAATGCAGTACTGCAGGCTACTTCTGCTGACTGCCAGCTGCCAACAGTTTGGCAGTTCGAATCTCACCTGCTCAAGATTGACTCAGCCTTCCACTCTTCTGAGGTTGGTAAAATGAGGACCCAGATTGTTGGGGGCAATATGCTGACTGTAAACTGCTTAGATAGGCTGTAAAGCACTGTGAAGTGGTATATAAGTCTAAGTGCTACTGCTATTGCTATTATATTACCACAGAAAGTAAGTATGAAAGTTTTTCCCCCCAAGAATACCTTCTTAAATCCAGAATACCTGTGCACAGTTTACCAGTATTTCTTAAACTGTTTGATAAATGCTTAATTTACATAATAAGATAAGAATTCCATAGATAAAGAATACTTAATTTCTATGTTTCATTGCAAGAGCAAATCACTGTGGCAGCAGCTCAACTCTCTGGTTTGTCCCTCACTGTTCTTGATAACTGCAGAATCTACAATCTGTTCATCTAACATGCTGATATTAATGATGTTAGAATCCCAAAAAACTTTGCTCAAAGTTCAAACCAACTTCTCCAATTTTACTGGAACTGTTTCAAGTATTCCAGAAATATTCTGAATAAAAAGAAGGCTCAAGCTCAGAAAACATTTGGAATGATCAATAAGTATTAATAGAAGGATGATAAAGGTGGCACAACCCATTTTTGAGCTTGAAACTTTTGTATTATGTAGGCTTTGCGTCCCTAATTGACATATCTATGGGGAACTTTCTGAAGCTGTATTGTTACATCACTTACAGATTTTTTTTCTAAATAAAACTTTCCAAGAAAGAAAGAAAGAAAGAAAGAAAGAAAGAAAGAAAGAAAGAAAGAAAGAAAGAAAGAAAGAAAGAAAGAAAGAAAGAAAGATGACTCTTTCTGGTTAAGTTCTAATTAACTGTAAGAGGGTAATGATGATATAAGAGCACAAAACCATCCATTCATCACTTGACTATGAATCATCAGATGGTCGATGCTTCTAGGCATTATCAGCAAGTTTGTGAGGAAAAAAAAGTCTAATCTCTCTCAACTGTCCTTTGCCACCCAATTAGCCTAGCAAAATAGTAGAGTAGTGGTGGGTTTCTACCGGTTCGCCCCAGTTCGGGCAAACCGGTAGTGGCGGCGGTGGGAGGCTCTGCCCACCTGCCCGGATGTCATCATGGACACTCTGCGCATGCGCAGAAGCGCCCCACTCATGCACACTCCCAGTTCCGAACCAGTAGCAAAGGTAAGTGGAAACCACTACTGCAGTAGAGGTATGATGCTGGATGGAACTGTATTTTTTTCCTATGAAAATAAAATCAAGAGAAAGAAAAGGAAATAATTTCTACAATTTAAAGATAAGGAAAAGTACCCCGCCAAGTGATTTGGCATCCTATATTTGACAATGTCGCATAGACCTTTCAAAAAGTTTTCTTTTGACTGCCAATATATTATTAGAAATGATTTATAGAGCGTATCCCTTGTTCTTTCTAAATAAATCTCAATCAGTTCAATGTAAATGGATTTATTAGTAACTATGGTCAGAATAGTTACCACAGGTGCATATTTGACTATATTAAGATATATATGAAGGAATGTTACTTTGTGCATGTCTGTGGGCCTCAACATCCCCTCTGGGTCTGTGCCAGTGGTGGGTTGCCCCCGGTTTGCACCGGTTCTATAGAACCAGTAGTAAAACCAGCGGGAGGCTCCACCCGACCCCGATGTCATCAAAACGCTTCTGCACATGCGCAGAAGCTTCTGTGCTTGCGCAGAAGAGTGCACGTGCGCACGTGCGCACGAGCAAAGCGAGCACATGCACACGGCCCCACTGCGAACTGGTAGTAAAGGCAAGTAGACTCACCCCTGGTCTGTGCATACCTTAAAGTACCAAAATATAAATAAATATTATCTTCTATGCTTTTATTGTTTTATTATTTATGTATTTAACTTGTTAAATCCACCTAACTTCAAAACCATTTGGCTTGGAAGCCTAGTATAGGGTTAAAATAAGCAGTTAGCTTCTAGAGTCACATGTGAACAAGGTAGCATTTAAATAACTTACTTTGTCGCTAGGATCATTTTTTTCCTTGCTGTTTGTTCCTTCTGTTCCATGTGTTGCCTGGCAAGATGTTCTCCAACTGCCTTGGCTGGGAATTCAGTTTCACACGTATAGCCAAAGTCCCTGGCCAAATGCAAAGCTTCTCCTGCAACCAGACAAAATACCAGTGAATTATACAAGCAGCATGTTTTATAAGTAGGCTCTTTTAAAACCTTGGTTAGTTAAAAAGACTCTTGGTTTTTGCCTGAGATGAATCACTCGAGAATATCACTGCCCACGAGAAGACAGCATCTCCTTATCCTTTTAAAATTCATAAACAGCAAGGAGGAAAATCAGCAGCAGTTCTTAACATTAGGAGGTTTCACCTGAATAGAAAGAAATGGAGTTAACTTCTCAGCTGAAATATTGCTGCCATTTCAGCTCTTCCGGTGCTGGAGTTGGATGGAATGAAAGCTGCTAGCTAAAAGCTAAGAGAAGGATCTAATGGAAATTGTCGAAAGAAGGGAGTGAACCTCCCTCAATCACCTCCCAAAGAGAATATGATTTATAATGTAAGTTTTGTACCCTCCAACTAGAGAAGTAGAAACAATTACTTCCTCGTTCAATATCTTAATCAGAAACACCTCTGATGTATCATGAAACTCATTCTGTTTTCAATAGCCTGCAATCTTACTTAAGATGATAGGGTGCATTCAGCCCAAAGTACTAGAAGAATAAATGTTGGCTATAATGCCTGGAAAGAAGTTTTATAATAAATAATTACAAGAACAAGAAAAACAATGAGGAGCAGAATTCTCTTCCAATGTATTGCTATCCTAGCCACACCTTTGATCCAGAGAAGCAGCCACATAAAGAAAGACTGATAGGTGAATAGACACAAAATTCAGTCTTTAAAGCACAAATGGGAGGTAGATATTAGACCTCTCCAAGAAAAGGGACCCTACTTTGATAAGTTGTAGGAGGGCAGTGGTTGAAAATGGTGATGAGCGAGTAGCACATTCTGATTTGCAGAGAATAATTGGGTTTTTCTTATAGAGTTAGGGAAGACCCCCAAGGAAGGACAAAACAAGACACCGATGGAAAAAAAATCCTTTTGTCCCCCTTTCTATTTTCTAGAATTGCTATGGACATTGCTGGTCCCTTGCCAAAGTCAGCCAAAGGAAATCAGCCTAGCCTTGTAATTTCTGATTATGCTATGAGATGCCCTGCGGCAATTCCCTTCTGCAGTTACCTCAAAAGTCATTGCCAATGAGTTGCTTAAACTGTTCAGTAGAGTGGGTGTACCTAATGAGATTTTCACAGATCAAGCCCCAAACTTCCAATCTGTTTTGCTAAGGCATTTATATATAGCACTGGGGATATCTGGCAGGAGAACCCACAGACAGATGGATTAACTGAATGATTAAATCAGACTCTGAAAAACATGTAAAAGAAACTTGCCCAGGATGATTCAAACACTGGAACGTGTGCCTTCCTTATATAGAGAAGAGTCACAGGCTTTCCACAGGAAGCAGCCCTTTTAAGTTATGCTGTGTGGAAGATAATCAAGAAAAGTCATAGATGGGGTGAAGGACAGTTGGACTAATAAAGTTCCTAATAAAGTTCTCAGTCAAGGAGAAAAACTGCAGAAACTAGGTGACAAGGAACACCCAAAACGACTGCCAAATATGCAAAATGCAGGTATGATATAAAAGCCAGAAACAAATAGAGTGTAGCAGATAGAGTGTAGCTTCTGCTGCCTGCCAGGAATGCAAAATGCAATCCACAAAGCAGAACCTGCCAACTGCAAAATAGACTTGAGGGTGAAGAAACCACAGCCTGTCATGTCAACCAGTGGATTGAAAGAAAACAGCTAAGTCTAGAATTGTGAGCTCATAGGTTGGATTATTCAGCAGAGCAATTGTAAACCTCCTTGTCACATACACTCATACCGAATGCATTGAGACATAGGTAAAATTCAGCTTATCTTCACAACAAAAAGCAGATCTAAGAAGTCTTCATTGATATTTTTACAAATAAGCCAGGCACTACTACATTAGTAGAGCACAGAAACAGAGATCATATTACATATCATATTACACAGATGCCCTGAAGAAAGAAGGGGGAAAAAAATCTGTTCTTGACTAGTAAAATGGTCTTCACACATAGTTTTAGTTCCTAAGACAAAAAAGAAGTTAAATTTTGTGTAGACCTAAGACTTCTTAAGCAAGCAACTGTTTGATAGTTAGCCTGGCCTAAGAATAGAAAATCTAATAAACATATATGGAAAATACTTATTTACTTTGGATTTAAGTAAAGGATATTGACAAATTTCTTTCAAGGAAACTCCCAAAGTAAAATCAAAGATGCTTTTTTCAAGAGGCAACTGGACTTTCTGGTTGTCAAGAGACTTTCTACCAGAAAGTCCAGTTGCCTCTTGGAAAAAACACCTTTGGGACAACCATAACCTAGATGACTGGGAATCTCCATTGACTCTCCCAAAGTGAAAGCTTCTTCTGTACAGGCAGTCCTCATTTAGGAATCACAACTGGGAGCCACAACTTAGTCATTAAGCAAAATAGTTACTATGTGAATCCATGACTGCACATATGAACTTCAGCTTTCCTTTGCTTTACAGAGCAGTAAAGCTTACATATGTGAGGATTTGGTGCAAAGGTATATTTTCATCACCAGTGTATTGTAATTGCAAACTGTTGCTGTTTGAGGAATTTGCTAAACAAGGACTACCGTATCTGTATTTCACATACTCTCCAGATACCAAATATTTGTGGGCCAGGGAAAATGCTATGAACCATATTTGGATGATATTGTTATTTACTGCAGAAGAGCATGAGGAACAATTGAAGGATGGTATTTTTTCCAGTCTTAAAGTAGCCAATTTACTGTAACTATTAATCTAGATGAATTTCAATTGGGCTTTTCTGAACTGTATTACTTGGGACTCCTTGGTGTTTTCTGAACTTGTTTGGTAGCTTGCTTGCTTGCAGATGTTTCTTTACCTAATTATTTGAGATAGTCCAGGCGTGTCAAACTGGATTTCTTCAAGGGCCAGATCAGAATTGTAGTTGTCCTCTGCGGGCTGGCCGGGAGGAGGGAGGGAGGGAGATGGGACGGACGGCAGATGGGACGGATGCCTCCTGCAGCACTCTGCCAGCCACTCTGCCAGCCACTCTGCACCCTGGAAGGCCTCCTGCAGCACCCTGCCAGCTAAAGTGGGGCATGGGGGGATGCCTGTGCTCCCCATGGCCCATTTTGGCCGGCAGGGTGCTGCAGGAGGCTGTCCAGGCTGAAAAAGAGGCACTGGGAGGGCTGTGCATGGCTCCCCTCACCATTTTTGCTAGCAGAAACACCATGGGTTGGTCTTTTGCTATTTCCAGGCTGGCCCAATGGGCCAGATCTAAGCACCCTGTGGGCCGAATCCGGCTCGCGGGCCTTGAGTTTGACACCCCTGAGATAGTCGGTGTGAATGAATGTGAGGTTTGCTTCCCCTTGATATACAATAGCTTGCCCTACTAGTTTTGATGGGAGTGTTGTTTTCTCTTTGGCAATTCCTTGATTAGGGTATTGTTTTCTGTTTGTAATATTAATCCCTGTTTATCTGTATGTCGGTTGCTAGAAAAGATGTGTTCTGGTCTTTTTTCTTCTTCTTAGCATTTTGGATTGCCTCTTTTGAAACTGTACAAATATGGTTTATTTCTACTCTGTTTCCCCGAAAATAAGACATCCCCTGATAATAAGCCCAATCGGCTTTTGAGCGCATGCGCTAAAATAAGCTTCCCCCCCAAAATAAGCCCTCCCCAATAATATTTAAACACAGAGCTGGAAATCAGGTAAGGCGGCAAGAGGAGCCCCATCTTGCACCATGCACCCCCAAATAATAAGACCTCCCCGAAAATAAGGCCAAGCGCTTATTTCGAGGTTCAAAAAAATATAAGACAGGGTCTTATTTTCAGGAAAACATGGTATGTATCTGTTGATGGTCTATGTCTTATTTAGGTTACACCATTAGCCTGATGTCTTACAACCTCCAATATCCAAGATGGAAGTAAGATCTTCCCCAGAGCCATGAGATTCTATGGCTGATTAGTACCTTATTTTTAATCAAAGCAGGGATATTTTCAGTTCTGTGTATAGAGTCAATGGCATCAAAATGGTGAATACAGCTAGGTGATCAAACCCCTGCCTCTTTTATGTTTGTGTCCATAATGCATATGATTCACCATAAAAGGAGGGGGGGGTCATCAACCACTCAGTTGCATCCACCATTTTGATGCTGGATATCCCTGCTGCAATGCAAAACCTCTCTACGTGTAACCAGGAGGCAGCTCAATAAAGTTCACTAAATTCCCAAGTGTAAACAGGCATTTCTAGATTTAAAAGAGAGCTTTGTGTAGGCATCCTGTGTTAAGAGGGAACCTTTCTTTTGTTCTGTGCATTGATGCTTCTGATGTGAGGGTGAGAGCAGTGTTAATGCAATAATTTTAAAATGAGGTATATTGAACCTTTTATCTTTCAAAAAGTTCTTACCAAGGGAAAAAGGATATGTGGGATCAAAAATTCACAGCAATCACAGTTCACAAACTTCAACTTTGGTTAGAAAGAATGAAATATTCCTAATAGAGGAGTGGCAAACTGGTATTTGACACTGTAATCATACTAATTTGTTCTTTTGTGTTGTTCAGGAAAACAGCACCACATTGCTCATTTCCTGCCTAGATAGGGAACTGACCTAGAGATTGTTATCTATAGCAGAACTACAAATGAACCATTGTGAAGGCCTCAGAAAAATAAATCTTCCCCAGGAGGAAGTCATATGATGTGCCTCTAGCTGCTATGGCTATTTGCTGGCTCATCGTACTGAGCCTGGTGGTGCAGCAGACTAAAGCACTGTTATTAACATCAAGCTGTCTGCAATTACTGTAAGTTCAAATCTCACCAGGCTCAAGGTTGACTCAGCCTTCCATCCTTTCTAAGGTAGGTAAAATGAGGACCCAGATTGTGGGGGCAATAAGCTGGCTTTGTATAAATATACAAAAGTATGAAGGCTATTGCTTAATGCATTGTAAGCCACCCTGAGTCTCCGGAGAAGGGTGGCATATAAATCAAATTAAAAAAAAAAAAACTTGTCCATAGCATAGCCACCATATCACTTTGTGCCAGAATGGAAGTAGTGGCTGGCAACCCAGATGAATGTAGCTATTGATTTATAGTTAAAGTTATAAAAACAATGTGCTAAAGGTTTGTTACACCAAGGAAAAACTGAAGAAGTTTGCTGAAGATAGTTGATGTGGAGAAAAATGCTAGCGTTCTACAGAGGATGATGATGGCAATATATGATCTATTCTGTGCAGATGGATAAAGATAAAGGATAAAAGTCAAACTATTTTATCACCCCAAGAAAAGCCAGTTAATAACCTGAAAAATTATCTTGCTTTGCAGTATAAAATGCAAATAGCATCTCTGTATTATCAAGAATTGAGAGGAAGGAGAAATTCACAATGGAACCCCAGTGTGCTTAGTTAAGTTTATCAAGTGAGGCTAAGAGAAAAAGACTGTTGTTGCCTACAAATATTCTGGAGTTGTGGACTGAATTTTTTAAAAAATCAAATCCTAAAAGCCCACATCAGCCATAATCTGATTTGTGGAGAAGGCTGAAATATTAAAACACTTTCTCCTAAGCCATAGATGTATTTCATATTCTCCTGTCCTCTTTGAGGAAAATGTAAACAATGATGGAGAAATACAAGCTCCCTTTTCTACTCTTTACTCATCCTCCTGCAAAACTAAAGCAGCAAAAATGCTATACATTATTTCTAGTTTACAAACACTTTATTTCTTATCAGTTTACCCAACTGAGGCTGTGGTGAGGGACTGAAAAAAAATGCATGCTATTTTACTGAAAGAAAAGCTAGCCATATTGTTAGGACAAAACATCATTTTTGAATTTTTTATTTCTCAATTGCTCTTGTAAGAACAACATATTGGTGCCTAAACAGTCTCTCTCATACATAGGTTAACTGATAATCCCACTAATAAAAGTGGATAATATTCTTTAAACTGCTAAAACATAATCTGAGAGTTAATTTTGTGTGTGTTTTAAGACCTATTTTGGAGGCTGATCATTGGTTTATTTCTACATATTTCTTAATACCATAAATGTAGACGTGTCAACAAAAACATTTATGTGCCACAGTAATTATTTTGTCAATTAACTTTTGTAATTGAGTGCATCCTGCTAAGGATTTACAATAAATATTAGCATGACTCTATTAATTTTTTAAAATTTCTCTTTCTATCCCCCCCCCCGCTCCATTCTCTCTCCAATTATTTTTCCACCTCATATAAAATTTAGAAGTGAATTACCATGGGAATCTTCAGGAATCATGCCACTTATATTAAATTCCTGATTTTACAGTCTTTGTCTAATGATTTTTAAGATCTTCTCATTTGTTTCCGAGTACTCCGAAATGTAGGGGATGCGGTGGCTCAGTGGCTGAGATGCTGAGCTTGTCGATCGAAAGATCGGCAGTTCAGTGGTTTGAATCTCTAGTCAAAAGCATGTAAAAAATGCAAGTAGAAAAATAGGGACCACTTTGGTGGAAAGGTAACAGCATTCTGTGCGCCTTTGGCCACATGACCACGGAGATGTCTTTGGACAGCGCTGGCTCTTTGGCTTTGAAACGGAGATGAGCACCGCCCCCTAGCGTCAGGAACAACTAGCACATATGTGCGAGGGGAACCTTTACCTTTTTTACTCAGAAATGTAAGTGTAGTCCAGGAGCAGAAGCCAAAAAGTCTAACATCACAGTTAGAACAAATCTTACCTTCCACCAAGGATGTCAAGAGGGTGACATTGGCTGCTTTTCTCCTTCCAGCAGGCAGATTGAGGCCCAGCCTGTCCAATTTCTCTCTTAAACACCGCCCTCCATTTTTGGATTTTGCTCTATCAGGAAAGAAATGTGGAGGAAGGTGAAGACAATCTTCTCTTTAGCTTTGCTGGCATTTGTTTTCGATTATTTGATTATTTACAAATATCCATGATCTCTGCTTAAGAGTTGCATGTTCTTAGTTTGCAACTTAACAACTTTATTTCTACAAGAATAAATAAAATGAAACAATAAGCAAGGATATGGATGCTCTTCTTCCCTCTTCTGATCTTTATATGCCCTCATGCACTTAGTTTTTTGTTTCTTACCTTCTCAAAATCCCTCCCAAAAGAGAGGCATTGAGACATTCTGGTGGAGACAATCGCCTTTTCACTTCTGCAATGGTCACTTTGTATTTGGAAGTGGAGCTGAGTAACGATAAGCGACCGGGAACTGAGCAAAAGAGATCCGTGGGATTAACGACACACGTACCACCTGAAATGTAGATTAAAGTACATTGTAAAAGGTTCAGCCCAAGAGTTTGTCAGCTGAAATGGTACTGGTGACACTGAAATCTTTGCCAGTTTTATCACTTTCAAAAGCACATCTCAATAAGCAGAAGAATTGAGATGTTTTAAAAGTACAAAAGTAATTCATAAATAGAGATACAATTTAGATTTGTGGTGGAGATCTTTATTTCTTTTACAGTGAGTCCCTGCAAAGGAAAACCACACATGTGGCTTCCATTTAAAACAACTGCTGGTATCAGAAGAAGGTAGAAATGCTGGGTGGGAAGAAATGCCTAGCACACTGAAATAGCCACAATAAATTGCATAATGTCATATGCACAATAATGCCATAATCCAAATTATAATTATAATTCCATTATAATTCTTGTGTCCCAGTGTCTGGTGCAAGCCCCTGAACTGTGGGATGCTGTCACTACATTGTGTTATTTGCTTCCCCCTTACTTCCCGTGTGGATCCATAAGCCGTGGATCTAAATTTCCATATGCCTGTTTAAAGGTTGTGGCACACAAATCCATGGCCCTTTAGATTAAAAACAGACAACCAATCTATATATCCATCCCAGTTCTGCCTTAGCCAGCTGTGTGACCTTGGGCCTGCGTGACCTTGGGACCTCTCCCTTTCAGCCCTAGGAAGAAGGCAAAGGCAAACAACTTCTAAAAATCTTGTCCAGGAAGTTGCCAGGAGTCAAAACTGGCTTAAAGGTCCATCTTTATTTATGCCATCTCTATCTATCATGCCTTTGCACTCAGGAATAGCCTCCTTTTAAAAATTCAATCAGTGTTGTTGGCATTCTGACATTTTTAATAAACTGTCTTATTTCAGGAAACCTTTGAGATATGAAGTGATTCCACTTTTTATTGGTTTGGAAGTGTGTGGTGTTGTTCAGATCAATTTTATCTTTTTTATTTTATTTTGATGTATTATATGGGCTGTCTCATTGCTGCTAAGAGTCTTTTTTTACTGTGATGGGTATAGAACTAATAAATAAAGAAATACAATTTGTTATCATTAACTTCAGATATTTGCCCCAATTCTTAGGTGTAAATAATAATAGTTATATACTAAAATACCAATATGATGAGAAAGATCACAGAAACACACAATTGATGGATGTTTCTTATCACGGATTTAAAAGAAGAGAAGCAATTATATTATTATTTTATTTGTTCATTTCATTTGGTAACCATCCTCCATTAAAAGGTAACAAAACAAATTAAAAACTAAAAATACCATGAAGGATAGTAAAAAAAAGTAATAAAATGAGCACCAGTGAAACCAAAACCACATTTGCTATCATAGTTTTTAATTAATCATGAAAGTTGAATCAAAGATTGGTTCAGCACCATATTAATGGAACCAATAACTTATGTATTTCTTCACAAAAAGAGTTCCACATTTGGGACATCACCACAGAAAGGGTCTTGTTATATGTCACTCCCCTTATATATTTTCTTTATTTTCTTTTGTGTCCTTTAAAATTTTTTAATATATATCTTAATTCCTTTAACCTAATGTTTTAATTGTAGCCTGATCTGAGACTTTTTTAAAATAGGAAGTGATATTGAACTGCTTCATATAAATTCATAATGCTATTCCCTTTTGGAATAAGCAATATTATGCAAATCAGAGAAAAAGTGTTATAAGTAATAAGATAAAAAAGTTAAAGGCAAAAGAGAAGAGAAAATTTACCTAAATCCAATCTACATGAACACCACTCATCATACCTCTCCATATATAATCATAACTCTCTATCGCTTTCTATTCCTGTAAGCCATCTTTCCATTCAACTGATCAATTCATACAGTGTCTTTTGTTTTCTTAATTCTTCTTTTTTTTAATTCCTTCAACATCCACTCTTGGCTTTCCCAGTCTTCCCTTCCTCTTGACAATTTATTTATTTTATCTGGACCACATTCATTCACACACATTTATTCCCAACCTATCTCTTCTTTTTGTATCATTCATACTTAAGCAATTCATTACCACTGTACTCAATTTACATTTACCCGAAAATAAGACATACCCTGATAATAAGCCCAATCGGGCTTTTGAGCGCATGTGCTAAAATAAGCCTCCCCCTGAAAATAAGCCCTCCCCAAAAATATTTAAACGCAGAGCTGGAAATCAGGTAAGACGGCAAGAGGAGCCCCATCTTGTTCCACGTGCCCCAAAATAATAAGCCCTCCCCCAAAATAAGGCCAAGCGCTTATTTCGGGGTTCAAAAAATATAAGACACGGTAGCAATGTTTCTACCGCCCTGTCTAGTTCTCCAGGTTATATAGTAAAGTGAGCAGAAGCACAATTATACAGACGATCTTTTTGCTTCTCTTGACAAACATTGATTCTACTGTCTGCCTATCAACATAGTCACCTCTTCAAATTTCTTCATTCTTCCAATAAACATTTTATCAAGAAGTATGACTTTAGTTATTTTATCTATTTTTTCCAGTTTTTTCTATATCTTTCAAATGCTCACTTTTTTTCTCTGTCAACACAACTATATTGGGCGTCAATATATTACCTTCCAGATCCATATGTCTTATTGCATCATACTGCCTATCTAACGTTTGCTGCAAAGGGCATCATCTCCATCCAAAGTGACATGTACCTTCATATCTCAAAACAACACACCTCTAATATCGCCACAAACATTCCTTATACTTTATTCATAAATAGGTTCAACAAACAAAGAGGTATAGTACTTTCATAGCACCCTCCCTGCTTCATAAGATTCCACTTATTCTTACAAATGCTATATTTCCAATACATGCTGCTCTTTTTACATATGGCAACCAACCTTCAACTCCATATTCAAATGGAATATTTTATAATTCAAGCTATTCAATTTCGTTATGGGAAAATGCTCACTTTAAAAAAAGGAACCAAAGTGTTTGGAGATACATGGCATAAAAACTATAATGATTACTGAACTCCTGGCCCATAGAATGCAAAACAATCCCCAACTAACCAATGTAATTGGTTATATACTTCAGCATTATTCCACAGGAATAAAGAAAACCATGTAAATTATTCTATGACCTTTGTAGCTAGATTTATGGTCTGACCCGGTGCCTTTAAAAAAGTTCCAAGCCCATCTGTTTTTACTGATATTAGCACTTTCTAACATGTACAATGTCCTTTATTGTACCCATATAATGTCTTTTTTATATCAGGAAAAAAGGCAAAAATCCAGTTTCTATTATCAGTCTTCTTCCTCACCAGAGTCACCTGCCTGTTTCAGTCCATCTGTTCTGTTAATATATACTTCAGAAACATAAGGAAAGGGTAAGATATTATTTATTTCCCACACTTTACATAAAAAAAAAAAATCTAAACTAAACTTTCTCTCTTCACACATTTTCAATATAGGTAGTTTTTGACTTACGACCAATCGCTTAGCAATTGTTTAAAGATAATGACAGACCCCGAAAAGCCACTTATGATCCGATTTTGAAGTTATGACAGTCATACTGCCAGAGTCACATGATTGCATTTTGGATACTTGGCCTCTGATTCATCTTTACAGCCATTTGCAGCATCCCACGGTCATGTGACTATGATTTGTTGTGTTGTTGTTTTCTGGCATTTACTTCTGGTTTCTGGCAAAAGAACACCCTATCCATTGGATAAAATGGATTTAGTTGATGACTGTGGCTGTCACTTAACTGCCACAAAAATGTCATAAAATTGGGTCCGATCACATATTGACTCATTTCACAACCCCAATATAATAAGACCATAATTCAGAGCCCAATTACATTCACAAGTTGAGAACTATATGTAACTTGACTCAGCCTTCCATCCTTTCTAAGGTAGGTAAAATGAGGACCCAGATTATGGGGGCAATAAACTGACTTTGTATAAATATACAAAAGTATGAAGGCTATTGCTTAACGCATTGTAAGCCGCCCTAAGTCTCCGGAGAAGGGCGGCATATAAATCAATTTTTTTAAAAAACAAAAACCTTAGTGAAGAGCAAAAATCTGCTCTGCATACTCAGCTCTGCTGTGCTCGCACACTCTCCAGAATTCTGCTCAACAGTTTCAAGGCATACTTCAAACCAGCAGCCTTAAAACTAACTGTGAAGATATTGCATTGGTGGATGGCTTTTAGGATCAACTATCAATTATTTTTATTATTTTATACTGAGCATATTCACTGATTTATTGACGACAATATTTTAACTTCTGGAAGATAGCAATTCTCTAATTGTTCTTGGATCTACCTGAAGATGCAAGGAATGGAACCAAACACTTTTCCACACAAAGCAGGCATTCAATTATTGCACTACAACAAGCCAGTATCATAGGACTGGGGAATTGGTGGCCTCCAGAGGTTGCTAAACCACAAATCCCAACACTCCTCATGCTTTTGGCCATGCTGGGCGAAGCTGTTTTAACTCTTCTCTTTTATAGGAGTTGCCACTGAAAAATTGCATGGACATTATTTTAGGCCAAACAATGGCCATACCTAGGAGGACTCCTCTGGTCCTTAGTATATAGGTCTCACCTAACTTGCTTTATCACAATAATGGCGCTACACTCTCTAACAGATATAATAGTGAGTGTGAAGGACCTTAAAGAACAGACTCCCAATCAGATATAGTCTTTTTTTAGGGGAAAGGATTCTGTTCTCTATTATACTTGCCCATGACAAAGAGATGGGACTTCTTTGTTTGGGAATGTCTTTCCCAAAGGACAAATTTGACAAATTTCAGGAGTTACACCTGAAAATTCCTGAATTGGCCTTCCCCAACCTAATTTTCCCTATCATTTCCACTTAAGTGATTGTTTTCAAGTATTTAGTCTATAAATATGTAGTTTCTACTTACTTCTACCCTGTTTTACTCTAGAATCACTTCATGGTCATTGTAAATATTCCAGGAATTTCTATAATGAGAAGCAGCATAAGAAAACTTCTTATATACTTTCAAGAGATACTTAAACAACCACACAGAATGATCAAAAAGATATTTCCTAAAACGGAACACTTCTTGCATTATGTGATAAATAAAAACAATGATTTCTGAAATCCAGTTTTCTTAATAAATGTAAGAATTTACAAAGGGATACAAATGTTAATTCCAGACCTAGTTAGTTGAATGTATATCCCAGTAAAACCAACAAGTTAGTAAAACATAGCATTCCAATGACTTTAAAATAGTAAATGCAACAAACATATCTCGCCAATGTGTGTTTGACTCACCTGCAATAGAAATTGGCATTTCAGAGAAAACTAGGCTCGCTTGACAGCGATACAGGTGGCATGTAAATTTAATAAATAAACAAAATAAATAAATATTTAAGTGTTATATTGTGCCTACACTAGATTTCATTCAGTCAAAAAATATTTAATGAACTTAGTTGAAGGCACAATACAGTTTATTTGTATACTTGCATGAAAGTAGAATATTACTTGCAGTATGGTTCTTTATACTGCAATGTCAAAGACAAACTAAGTCAGATTTTATAGACAAGTAGAAACGAATCAATGAAATATTAATATTTCTTCTCTATAGTCCAGCCTTATTTGTACAAATGTGTACTGAATTCATAATTGTACCATTTATTAACCTCATTCTGTTCCAACCTTTTTCATTGAAAGCTTCATTATTTGGCATAAACACAACCAATTGCACAAAGTTTTAAAACAGAACTGGCTTACAAAGCAGTATCATTTGAAATGGTACAAGTAGTGAAGATTAAAAAGAAAATAAAGGGCTGAAATCGCAAAGGTTGTACTAGGTACACTTCCAGAATTTAGTGGGCTTATGGGTCATCTTTTGGACTGTCCTATCACATGACTTATTCTGCACTTCTCTCTTTCTCTCTCACACACATCCCCCAGCCCCCAGCTGTAGGATCCAAACTTCTTTTGAAAGCCATCAGTTCCCTGATGGAATGTCCACTACTGCTATTATTTGACAAGCTCAAGGCCAAATCTGCCTTGGGCATGAAGAACTAGCTGTGCATTTCCTTGGATCTCAGCCAGTGAGAATAAAGACACATCTTGAAATAGAGGGGAAATATTCTCCATTTAGGCAATTCTCCAGTTAAGTTGGTAAACTGGAATCTGAAGTTCTAAGCAGCCTTTTTGATTGCTGGTACCATGCAGCTGTTATTCAGCAAGCAGAGTTCCATCTGAAGGGCTCAGCCACTGAATGAAGGGGGGGGAATGCTTCTGGAAGGGAAAACCAGCAGTTTTCGAGCACGCCTACCATAATGGCCTTCAGAATATTGCTTTTTCCCTCTGTATATAGTCCCAATTCTCAGTTTCTCTTCTTTCATTTTCCTTAACCAGACATTTTTTATTTGACTACCATGTGTTCCATGTCAAGATATAGAAGATGTTGGCATTGGCCTGTTTTGCAGTTATGAGCAGAGATGCTTCCAAGTGCAGTTCTAGCCCTACAAAATTGACAGTGCACCATTTCCCTGTCTCTCCCCCCCTTTCCCCGCCCCCTTAACAGCAAAAGCACAACTGCCCCAGGTGGGCATGTCATTTTTTTTGTCCTATATTCCTGTCTGATTAAGCAGAGTGAGCAAATTTTATAGTGTTTGAAATACTACAACAATGCCCAATCTATTTGCAACAACTGACAACGAGTGGAAAATACTAACTTACATCATAATCTTACTAGCTCCAGCTGTCTGCCAAACAACTCTTATTTATTTATTTATTTATTTATTTATTTATTATATTTCTATACCGCCTTTCTCCCATAGGACTCAAGACGGTGTACAGTCAAGAAAAATATAGATACACAAACATCATAAAATTGCTAATTAAAATTATTATTATAACATAGTTTGGCCCAATTAAATAGAACCTAAAATTAGATAACATTTTAAAAACATTCACATTTAGCTCTAATATTTTCTTTAGCCTTATTCAGTTCCACATCTTAAAGTAGCAGTTGCTATAATGAATACCTAGCTGAATAGTTTTCAGTCTAATGGGGATTTAATATGTCACCCAATTAAAATATGATTTTTTTATATATTTTATATATTCAGAAATAGGAAAACCAATTATTTGTTTGTTCTTTCTTTCCTGAAAACTTCGATCTTTTTCTGTTAATAGCACTTTTATTAATTTATGATATTACATACAAAAAAAAAAACCCTTTGATGATCCTAATGGTACTTTTGTACCTGATAAGCACATTTTGCATATCTGACTCATGGCTTGAACTCTAGCTGTATTTTTTTTTTCTGCCACATTTTTCCCTTTGGCATTTTTTATTTTTTAATTAGAAATTTTGAACATAACACAATATACAAAATAAATATACAAAATGACAATATA
Source organism: Pantherophis guttatus (assembly GCF_059756535.1). Taxonomy (NCBI): domain Eukaryota; kingdom Metazoa; phylum Chordata; class Lepidosauria; order Squamata; family Colubridae; genus Pantherophis; species Pantherophis guttatus. Next base: position 190,735,092 of record NC_142063.1, read on the forward strand.
CAAAATAAAGAACAAAGATAGAAAATAAGAAATAGACATGCAAGGAAGAAACTAAAAAAAAAAAAAAGAAAGAAAAAACATTCAGTTGTGCCTTCAATCCTATGGAGTAATTCTCATCATAAACTTTTCCCCAAACTCTTGATCTCCTTCTGGATTTTAATTGTGACAAAGACAATTAATTGTAACCACTACCATTTGGAAATTCAAAAGGTTATAGCTATTTTGTAAATTTTCTGTTTGTCTACTAAAATATTTTGGATTTTTTCCCCTAATGCATCTACTTTTGTTTATTATATTGCAATACATTTTTTGTTTCATTCCCTATTCTTAAATAGCCAAACTCAATTTTCTAAATTCCTAATGATGTTTCCTATTAACATGGGTTCCAGGTCATTCAATTCTTTATTATAACCAACTATAGTATCACTAAATGCCAGTAGTATTTTTGAATTCTCTAGAAACCTTCATCAAAGTAGATTATGCTAAAAAAAGCAGTGGAGGAAGACAAAAATAAAACTAAATTTACACATATTTAATCAAACCTTGTAGCCCTACATTCCCAAGAAGAATTGTGAAGTGTTGGAGGGAAGGAAACAGAAAAAGGAATGGGACATATAGTTTTATTGTTCTCTAAATTACAATTCCATTTACGGTACTTCTTACAGTGTTTTGAGATCCAGTAAATGATAGTTTCTTAATAATACTAATATATACAGTGGCCTTATTTTGAAAGCATACAGACTTTTCTATAAAGATATTTCAATGGGGAGGTTTTTTTACAGCTTCTTAATTGTTTTCCTCCCTACTTCCCTGATTCACATAGGGGTTCCTTATCACAGTTTTGATATGCTCACTCCATTAGGCAGCTTCATCACTTTCACTTCTTGGCCTTGCCTTGAGTCTATAGAGAAGAATGAAAGAAGGAACAAGAATTCTTTCTTGAGTTTCTTAGAATTCCAGGACTTTTGCCTCAATGACATCTGATTTAACCTTTCCAAATCCTGCAGTCCACTCTGTGGAACACTTTCAAACCCTGCTTGATTGTGCAGTAGGCTCAGCTACAGATTCCTCCACCAGCTATGATTGGATTCACACAACACCTCCACCAATGCCTAACAGCCAACAACAACCTTCTCCATTGCCTAACACTTCTGCCCTTTCATACATTTTGATCAAAAGTCCATTATATCTGCTCTCAGGTGTCTGAATTAAGCAGGAAGCTTCTAAGCAACTAATGTGACAGAAGCAACTTTCTCTTTGAGACCATTTGCCATCATCTCCTGCCCAATGGAGCAGCTCACCCTTCCACAAGACAGAATTAATCCCTGTTGGATACTACTTGGTACCAATGATGGAAAGGCAGTGTCCAGCCCCAGATCCAGTCCTCTGTTATCAAGAGTTACCTTCTGCTCTATATCCAGTTCATAGATATGTAGAGAGGAGAAGTAAAGAAAAAGGTAACTTCTTCATGCAAACAAAGTCAGATACTACTATTGCTAGTGCACTAGTTTAAGGGAAGGAGTCAGTTTGATGTAGTGGTTAAGACACCAGGCTAGAAACCAGGAGTCCATGAGTTCTAATCCCACCTAAGGCACAAAACCAACTGGGTGATCTTGGATCAGATCCTCTCTTTCATCCCTAAGAAGGAAGCAGTGGCAAACTATTTCTAAGAAAATTGCATGGATTTGTCCAGGCAGTTTCAGGGATCAACGCTGACTCTAAGACACACATTCACATTAGCTTAAACAATGAATAAATTAAGCTATGTAAATTACATAATCTCACCTAGTGATTACAGTCATTTAATTTATTTTAATTAAAAGATTTGTAAGGCCACCCATTTAAGATTACAATCCTGGGCAACCATACAAATCTAATAAATAATTGTAATTAATGAATTCTTGAAATGAATTACTATAATTAAAGTTACTCCGATATCGTTGCTTTCTACATTCACCATTGCGTGTGCCAGACTTTCTTTTCTGCCAATAAGGATACCCAGAAACAGATAAACAGACATTACAAAACTTTATTCATAGCTGGGGCAGCAGTAGCAGCATTACTTTCAAATCCACGCAATTTTCTGGCCCTTGAAATTTTCTCTAGCATCAGCAAAGGTTTCTTCTTCTTGGAGGCTGCCAAGAAATGGAAAGATGCCATTCAATGCCAGATCACCTTGATCAGGCACAAAGATGCATCCTGCATTATCCCAGTTATCAGGATTTGCAGAAGCAAAATGTTTGCTCTCACTTTGTTATCTCCCTTTGGTCCAGGGGACAGAGAGACAGCAGAAGGAAAAAGAGCATTGTGGTTATCAGTGTAATAACAAAACAGTTCAATAAAGACTGAGATCATTCCTGTGTGTGTGTGTGTGTGTGTGTGTGTGTGAGAGAGAGAGAGAGAGAGAGAGAGAGAGAGAGAGAGAGAGAGAGAGAGAGAGAGAGAGAGAGGGAGAGGGAGAGGGAGAGAGAAGGGTGGATGAACTCTAACTCCCATCAGTCTCAACCAACTCTGGCAATACTGAAGGATATTGGAAACTCAACATTCAACAATGTCAAATTCAACAATGTCTGGAAGGTCACAAATCCTAATCTCTATTCTAAATAAAAAGGATTGACCTCTTGATTTTCCTTTATAAGGAAGAACTCAATGCTCTGATCAGTAAAAAAAATGTCTCCTTCTGACTCCTTCTCTGCCTGTGATATCCCTATTCTTTCTTTTTAAAAAAAAGTAAAGATCACCTTAAATGGACTTAGCCTGTGCGGTGTAATATCATATATCCCTTCCAGCTATATACTGGCAAACAGGAATGAAATGCTGTCTGGAATAGCCTTGATACGATCTTTTTGTGATGGCACAGAGGTTCTTTTTATGCTGTGACCTGCTGGTACACATCATACATAGTTGAATGCCATGAATATTATTTCTTGCAGTGCTTCATCAATATGCACACGTGCAATGAAAATGCATACCAAGATAAAGATATGTGGGGACTGAAGGACTGGGAACCTGTTAAAAATTGTGGAACGCTCTTTTGAACAAGCAAAAGCTTTCTCAAATACAAGAGGTATTCCATCTAATTCCAAACTTTTACATCTGAAGGGGGAAAAAAATCAGATGAGAATTTTGGAAGCGTGCCTCTTCAGTACGATACAGTACAAATTTATATATGCAGGTATTTGCTGCTACCTAATATGACCTGATCTACAGAGAGGGTCATCCACCTCAGTTGCACTTTGGATCAGAATAACGGTGCATAGAGTTAAACCTTAATGTTGCCTATCTTAATGTTGTGTATTTCTTTTTCAAAGTGAATCCTACCTGCTTCAAATTAGGTTGAATGTGTCATCAATTACTTCATACCTTGCCTCTTGATAAAGTTTGTAACCCCTCCATTTTAAATGCAGTCTTCCCATTAATTAAATTTTATTGACTTCGAAGACATTATTAAGCGATATTTAGAGAAGGTTCAATCCTATGGAAATCAATCACTCTTAGAATTACAGTTTCCTGTACTTTGGGGTGGAAATAGAGAGCATGGTGAACTCCCTGAATATGTTTCCCCCCACCCCCCTATGTATTTTATTTTACTGATTTTAACAGAAATTTACCTGGACATTTCCTCTGAATTCCTCCCAGACAAGAGAATATACTGTAGATAACAAACATCCATCTTACTTTCCATTTTTTCTATGGAACCCATAACCACACACACACACACACACACACACACACACTATACAGTATGCTTCCTCCTTGACCAGCTCACACCAAATGTGAACGAAGTGGTTCCTGTCTGTTCAGAAAGCCATTTATCAAAGCACTTTGGCTATAATTCTGATAGACGTTTGTGTTCGCTTCAGGATGCCATCCTCCACCGATGGACTTGCATGCATAAGGTGTTTCAGAGTTGAGAGCTCCGTGTACCCTTGGGCTCGAAAGTGAAAGACCTCTCTCAAAACGCTGTTTACCAAGGGATCCAATGAATTAATACTAGTCACAGCCGCCTCCACTCAGAAGGCTCACGTGGCCCACCAACCCGACCTGATCTGCCAGCCCAACCACCTCGGAAACCCCAGCAGCGGCGTCGCGGCCGGCCACCCGTTCCCTCCGCAAGGGGCTTCCCCCGTCCTTCCCCCGACCAGCCGGTCAGTTCCCCAGCACGCTCCTCTTTTTCTGCCCCCCCCCGCCTGCCTTGTTGTGAGTCCATTTGAAATCTGCTCGACTGGAGCTATTAATTAACCTAGGGCATTAGGCTTTTTCATGGGACGCAGATTAATAGCTTCTTGAAAAAGAGGCAGCCGCGTTAAGGACAATACAGTACGGGCAAATTATACGTATTATGGGATTATCAAGATGCGGGCAGCCAAGAGCTGAAAAGAGGGGAGGGAATTGGGATGACAGGCACAAAGGCTACAGTTTAAGCGTGGCGTTGTTTTTCTCCTGGCCTCGCGCCGAACTCCAGTCGTAACTAAACCTTCCAGGTAGCGCAGCAAAAGATGGGCGGCGATCCTCCTTGAGCCCTGGATCCTACGGCAAGAGAGGAGAGAGTTCCGGACCCCGTCAGTAAAGGTGGCGGAGGCTTCCTCAGTGGAAGTCCAGCCATGAATCGGAGCTGTTTCCCGCGTGGCTTTTAGATTAACTGCTGAGTGTAGCGCTAAATTGGGAGGGGAGGAAAGAAGGGTCGCGATGGGGCAAGAAGAGAAAGCGCGCAACCCAACGAGAGAGAGGGAGAGATAGGAAGAGAGGGAGGGAGAGAGGGGAGAGCGAGAGAGAGCGAGAGAGCGAGCATTCTTTACAAAACGGGCAATAAAAGGGCGGCCTGCACAGCTTGTGTGTAGTATCTTGAGAGTAAAAGGGCTCCGAAATCTGGGGAAAGAAACAAAAGCACAAAGCAATAGGGGCGGCGTTGGTGTACCTGCGCGAATTGGCCCTGCCAGCCTTACTCGCGAGGAACTAGGCATAGATTTTCGAGAAAACAGGTGCAGGATCACTTCGAACCTCAACTCTGCCATCAGCTGTTCTCTCTCTTTCCAGCCCTGATTTGGAGGGAAAACTGCGCCCAAATTTCTTTTAAGTGAAAACCCACGAACTGCTGCCCCTTCCTGCCCAATTTGCGTCCTTTTCTTAACCCTTTCTTTTACACGCCCGAGGGGGCGGCGGAGAGGAAAAGCTGAGTTTTTCCCAATACGGCGTATGGGATGCATCGTCGCGCTATATCCTATCAGAATGAACGCATAAGCCAAAAAAAAAAAAATGTTGATAAAATGCTTGGTCTGAGATATTGCCCCCTGGAGCTGTAGTCCACCTCATGCTGAAAAAAATCCCTTAATTCCCTTTCCTCTCCCCCTCTTCCACCCTCTCCCCGCCATCCCGAATAACCATTAGGCTTAGTTTTCATAATTAAGTGCCTCAAATTAAAATTGTAGATCAAAGGTATACAATCAAAACCGAATAGGCTGAGCCTTAAGTAAACACATCAAAGGCAGGGAAGGGGGCTGTCCAAAGAGGTGCTTTATTGGATAGACTGCATTGTGGTGACTAATGCGCAGCCCTTTTCTACGCCTTTTTTTAAAAGATATTTTTTAATCAAATAAGATCTGACAATGTTCCTAGCTCTGCATTAATACCTCCGCTTTTTCATGTCAGTCACCTCTAAGCGATTTGACAAACTCAAGATCTCTTAAAACGGGAAGAGTTCAGATCATATTAATTTCTCCAAAATGTTTTGATTCAAAGTAGTTTGTATTTCACGTTGCCAAGGGCAATCGGGGAAAGAGACAGTGTGGATAGCCCGGGTCCCCTTTTTCTTTTTCTTTTTGGCCCAGAGGCGATAGCAGTATTTAAGCTGCTGAAATTAGCCTGGGGCAGGGAAAGATAGACGATCACAAAGTGAAACAAGAGGCAGGGTTTTTTTTCCCTTTCTTTTTTTGGGGAGGGAGGGGGTGGGGAGGGAGATTGCCATTTCATAAAACGACATAGGAGGGCTAAGTATCATCATTGGCCTGTCTTCCCCTCCCCTCCCCTCCTTTCTTTCTTTCTTTCTTTCTTTCTTTCTTTCTTTCTTTCTTTCTTTCTTTCTTTCTTTCTTTCTTTCTTTTCTCTCTCTCTCTCCCCCTCTCTCTCTCTCTCTTCCCCCCCTCTCTTTCTTTCTTTCTCCCCCTCCCCCCCTTTCTTTCTTGAGACTACTTTTTGTGTTTTTTTTTTAAATAAGAGAAGAGAAGAGAAAGGGGGGAATGGCTGGAGGGGACACACACGGACACACACACAAACACACACACACTTCACACCTCCACTGTGATTAAAAATCTCAGGCATCTTCTGTAAATAGGAAATTCGTATCTTTGCAAGTGATTCCTTTTGAAACAACCGATCTGAATATTCAACTTTTAAAGCAAAGCTGTGCCAGTCTGTATGTACAACATTAATATGATCTCTGCAGAATTTGGGTCCTCAGAAAGATTACCATATCAAAGCTTGATGCCTGCGGCTAGAGAAGCTATCGATAGGCCCGCAGCAGGTAAAGTAAAGATTATTGGTTGCGATGGTGCAAGGAGCTGAGCTCCAGGCGAAATCCTGCACGTCATTAACTGGAAGTGATAGCGGTGGGAGCTGGGCCACCTAATCAGTGGCTACTGTTGGCGCTGGCTGGTAATTAGCTCGCCAACATTGAAGCCCTGCCGTCCCAATCGCCCCTCCCCCACTGCAATCTTCAAAAAGAAAACGTCCTCCAGTCCCGACTCTCCTGAAAGCAACAAACTGGCCAAGCCAAAAAAACCCAGGAATTGCGGGGTCGGGACCAGTCAAGTCACAGGAAGAGACGGGCAGGAGGCAGCTTCTTGGGTGGGATGGAGGTGCTGGGGCCCCTGGAAAGTAGGTTTCCAAGAACACAGGAAAATCCTATGTGCAGCAGCCCAGAGCCAAGATAAATCCGGAGTAAAATCGTCTCCACTATCATATCCCACCATTTTATTTCGCATGAGTAGCTTATGCTTCACTCTTGTCAGTTCCCCCATCTGTTTAATAATTATTCGTTTCTAAAGCCAAGTCTTTGTATCCTTCTTCCACCCCCCCCAAATTGGGAATTCAAATTACTTGTTTTTCTTAAACCAAACAAGATTTTTCTCTCCCTCTCTTTTCCTCCTGTTGGTTTCTAAGTGAAAGCGTTGTCTTCTTTTCTTTCTTTCCTACCATATGCCTTCTAAAAGCTACAGTACCTTCCTTCTTTCAAATAATCCTAACCTGCCTTTGAGAGTTCTAACAAAGAGTTCAAAATATAAGATGGCCCCCTAGCTATATGTTTTAAAGTATTAGTGGCCAGAGTGGCGACAATCTGGATGATTCCATACTAAAAATTTCATGATCAGTCTAAATGTTATGATTATTTCTATCATGTTTTTTTAAAAAATATACAGTATTTATTATGCATTTTAGGCACACATTTAAAACATACAGCGCTGTCTTCCTTAGGAAGGCAGATGAGTGGCTCATGGAGCCAGAGCATGAGTTTTTTTAAGATTAGTCAAGAAACAGCTTTCTATTTTCAGATAGGATTTCTTCATTATCATTCTTTATATCATTGAATAATTCAGTTACATTTTAAAAGGAAGAGGGAGTAGAGAGGGAAAGAAAGAGGGAGTACAGTTTTTCTTTCCTGCAATCAGTAGTTCTAGTAATTACCAGGAAAGAGTTTAAAGAAATTGCATCTGTAGTATCCGAAGGACTCAACGTGAAAAATCTCCTTCAAATGGGAGATTAGAGTGCAGTCAGGCGATACAAGCGCAGCACCTCAGTTGAAGGCAACACAACTTCTTTATCATTTGGCAGTAATGATCTAGCCCAAAAGACAAAAGCATTTGTTTATCTCTGATATATTGAATTCCTAGAAACTCAAAATCCCTCCCTCCTGTGGTGGGAAATAGTTATTTCACTGAGAATGAAGAAGTCGTTTTTAATTATTTCAAGTGGCTTATGCCAGATAAATGACCCTTTCTTTCATATCTAAACTGCAACTAACCCTTGGAAAAAGTATTTTATTCTTAAGCCACTCCCTTTTCCTATTGATTTCCAATGTTCATGTAGTTTAACCGCAGGACGCCACAAATAAAATTATTTGTGGAACTCCAAACACAAAAACAAAAACCTTGGATGCAGAAGATCAAAAGCCGGAAAGAAGGAAGGAATTTACAATTGAGATTGTGATTTAGAATGGATAGTTCCATTGGCCTGCAGTTAGGGAAATACAACATGCAAAGCCATAACAGGAATAAGCCTTGTAGATTCCCACTGTTCCAAGGACTAAAGCCGAGAGACCTGAGAGATCCATACAACCTCGACTTTGAAGGCGTAGTTACCAAAGCCGTCAAACGAATTGTCTTCGATAGAGAACGTCTCATCAAGGCGCTGTCCATTTCAGCACCAAAAAGCTATCCCCTTATCTTTCCCCAATTAAGGCTGGAAGTTTGACGGTTTTAAAGGAGATTTCATTGCCAGCCTCAGCTTGTGCTTCTTTTAGAATAACATAGTTCATATTATTTTTATGAAAATCATGATTTTGTAGATCTATATCTAGACATTAAATGTCTAAATTAAATCCCCTTGTTCATTGTGACCCACTCTTCCTAGAAATTAAAATTCAATCCACTAATTTCTTCCACAATGACATTAAACTGAATGTATAACATATAGACTACAAAAGCAAATCTGGAATTTGCTTATTTGTATACATGAGCCAAATGGAGAACACGATAAAGCAACATATATATTTCTGTTCATTTACTTTCATTTTAGTCTATTCATTAATTTATTATATTTCACAGCATGATGAGGTTGAATAAGGTTCTGCTATGATATTTTCCTTCACCTTCATTCCGATCCTGACAAAGTAACTCTTGTGCCTATTAAAATAATGGTGACATAAGAGCATATACTGGCACCTCCTATTCAAACAAATACATCTCCATACACTTAAATCATTATGAGAGGAATATAGAATTTGGACTGTGAAACCTCCCCAACTGGTTACAGTTGCTGCACTTTTCCTGCACCTGCCAGTATTTTCATTTGCAAACACTGCCTTCGATTTTAAATAGAATTGATTTAATTGCTAACAGTCATCATGTTCCTTCCCCGGCTTTCTGTTTTCTGGTGCAAATTGTTCCAGCCAGAAACACGACTGGAAGGCTACAAGACACTTACCAAACAGTGAAATGGAGCCAGCAGGCGAGAAAACGTTCAAACAACATCACCATTAAGTCGCAAACAGAGCATGTCTTTCGTTCTTGAATTTTCCACTTCAGTATGGCCATGTCTGAATTCAAAAGTCCTCCAAACAGCACATATCACTTAAACCTGCTTCTTCCCTCAGTATGATTTCTGAGGTTTCTTACAAGATTCCACCGATGGGGAGCGGAGGGGGAGAGAGTGTTACAGGAATACAAAAGGCAGTTGAGATCCCCAAATGCTTTTTAAAACTAAATTTTGGACACATGGCTTGTCCCACAAAACTTGCCCCAAATTTCAGGTGATAGGCAAACAACTTGATTATTTTTTTTTAGTGGGAGGGGAAGAGGAGATATATGCCTATATATATATATATATTTATTTATTTATTAAAAAGTGCTTACCTCTCCTTATCACCCCACCTTGTCCATTCAATACTAGCCCACACTGGGCCTCCACCGAACCCTTGAATAAAGAAGAGAAAAACCAGATTCAAAAATCCACACAGGTAAAATGTATAAGTAGCTGCAAGGCTGAAATGGTTGGGATTTTAGTAGAGGCTGCAGTCTTTGCAAAGGCTATAATAACTCTCCTTTGGAATTGTGAGATGGGAAGGAGACACCTTAGAAAAGCACAGCTTGTGCCCAAAACAAATAAGCCTTGTCTTTTTCTTCTTCTTTTTTCTGTTCTCAAATATGACAGTTCTTTGACGGACTGATTGATTGGCAGGCAGACAAAGAGGAAACGAGTAGCATGGACACAGACAGAACTTGCCAAAGGGATATTTGGCACATGGGGGAAAAAAAGAAACAATAAAAATGAAAGTGACTCTCTGCCTATTTGTGCATATAAAATATGCACGGCCTCTGGAAATGTAGCATCTCTGTGTCACAAAATTGCCACCAGTGAATCAAATTAGAGAAAGACAATGGACAGATCTAAGGATGGAGTTACGTTGGAGGGATGTACCCATATAAAAATGGATGCTTCTAACTAAACAATATAGTTCTAGTCTAAGCTGAACAGGAAAATGACCAAGAAAGGTTAGGTACTGCCCACAGAAGTACATAAAATGAGCATCACTGCCTGTCTTAAGATTCAAGGGAGAACTCTGATTTTTTTTAAAAAAAACCCGAAACAAAATCTTTCCTTATGTGTGTGCATGGCGTGTTCTTATATTCTCTGTCCAGCTACATCTCCCAATTCTTTTTCAGTACTGCAAATTTCAACAAAAACACACACTTCCCTTCACAAACAAATTAGGTTTTAAGTATGGAGTAAGCCTTTAAAGGTGTTTCACCTACAGAGCAGTCTGTGATGAATTAAGTTCATGCGGAGAAAGAGTTGGTACATAATAATCGTAATACCACTCCCGGAAAAACCCTTTTACAAAAGCAATCTTTATGGTCCTTCTTCACCCCACCCCCACCCCCTTTCACCATCTTGATGCTGGCCTAAAAACCCCTCCTTTTCCAAGGCCTCTTTTCAGTTTAAATGTTCTGCCTTAAAGTGATTATGAAATCAATATGGACAAAACTGGGCAACTGAGCATAAATTAAAGCAATGATGGGAAAAGGTGTGACAGTTTCTTTTGTTGCCCATGGAAAATCTTTTTAGGGGACTGAAAGATGTCCACTGTGGTTTCAAGAATCCTTGCATCTGTTAGGCTGACTTAAACAGCCTTCCAAACTATTGGACTTTCACTTAACATTCTGAGCAGGGGAAAGTATATTTACATTTGTTGCATTAGAAATGAGACATATGTTGATGAGGAAAGTGGAAAAGAAGAGGGGGGAGGAGATGAAAAAAGAAAAAGAGACTGAAAGACTTGAGAGTAACACTCTTCTAGAGTGGTCCTTTCACTTTAGGTCATAAATCTGATTATTTGCTCCTATAAAACCTGGAAGTGAAATGAACAAAGCACCAATAAGCTTATAAACTACAGAAATAAGTTACAGGAGTCCTGTCTCTCTTTATATACTTCTATTCCTGATTTGCAACTAAGGAAGTAGTCATGATGACGTGATCAAAAGAAACCAGCATTTCTGTATCCTGATTAGAAAGTTGGCCAGGTTGCAAGTATAATTGAAGAATCAGAGAAACGTTTTGTTGAACTGAGCTTTTTAACAATCTTGCATAGGTCAAATACCCAATGAGTACACACACACACACAAAGTATACCTATTTAAAGGAGAGAAGATTGGTCTTATTTCCTCCTTTCTTAGCTAGAAACAATTAAAAAAACTTTTTTAAAAATGGAAATGATTCTTCCAAATGAATCTGCTGTCTCCAGCCGGGAGAGGGAGGGTCAAGGGCTGGCGGGGGAACGTTGTTTGGTCGGATGACATTGCACAAGTGACCAGTTGAATGGCACTAAATCGAAAATTGGATAAACTATGGTGCTTTCTTGCCCAGGATTTACGCATTGTGGGTTTCCTTGCAAACGACGCTAATCCCTTCTTTTGAAAAAAGATACAAGGCTTTGTGCTTTGGCATAGAAAAAAAAAATGTACAGCTAAAAAATCAGCAGCAGACGTGGTTATAAAAAGGGGGAGTAAATAGGTCTTAGTGAAGCTAAACAGTGAATGGCAGATTTGGGAGAAGGAGGAACATAAGGGAAGCTCTTGTTGAAAACGGAACGGGGGTGGGTGGGAAGGGGGCAACAGACGCGTAGAAAATTATTGAGTGAGTTTCAGCGCAGAAAGTCAGGTTTTAAGGAGTTTACGGCCCCTGAGGATTTTATTCTTCTGGAGATTCCGCCGTGTATGAGTGTGAGAGGCTCTCATTTAGTTAGCATTTAGTTAACCCGTCGGTTTCCACTTTCGGCTTAAAAACTCTTTTCTGTTTTTCACTGAAAATAGAAAACCACTTTTAAACATTTTTAGAAGGAATAATTTAATATTAAAGTAGTATAATCTGTATAGTTTGAGGGAGGAAATAGTGACAAGAAAAGTAGGACTTTAAACGATCACGGTGTCAAGCCCGGTAACTAGAATCCACTTTATCAGATGTAGCCGGGACAATTATTCATTCTCTCTCCCCCTCTCCCCCTCCCTCCCTCTCCCTCCCTCCCTCTCTCTCTCTGTACTGAAATAACATTTTACGACGGAAAAATAGGTTTGTGTAAGCAAAAATAGTCGAGTGTTTCGAGATAGTTACAGCTGAGAGGTAAACCGAAACGTAGGGAGGTCTTTATTGCTTACATGTCTAAGGCGCCCATAGAAACAAATTTCCGTCGCCGTAAAGCCAGGAAGAGATTAAGCAAAAGAAATCGGCTGGATTCGTGAGTGGATGGAAGTTCAGATCTAGTCACACACCCGGTACTACTTTCAGAGCTACTTCACCTACTAACACCTCTGGTCTTATTCTGTATCCTTTGGCGGTTTCCTTATTTCGGGACTTAGTAGGAAATTCACCTTTCCTGTGTTTAACGTTCCCTGGAGGAGGGCGGATTTCCCCCACACCCCTTCTGGGAAAGGCTGCCATTCGGTCGAGTCCTGTCTGACTCTTATACTGGGTTCTCTGTAGGGCCGAGAGCTGCGGACGAGGGAGTAGTAGTCTGGGTGGGCAGGGCAAGGGCTAGAATATCCAGGGCAGGAAAGGCGAGGTGTCGGGGAGAGTTAGTGAAGAAGAATCGGGGCGATTCCGCGCGCCCAGGAAGCGCATGCCGTTTACCTGCAAATCGTCCGCTCCCGTGGCCGACAGCCCAAGGCTTGGTCCCGGCAGGAGCCTTTGATCTGGATGCATCCCATATTGGGTGCCATGGCCCATAAGAGAGAGGTCGTGCCGGCGGTAAGCGTCTAAACACCCAAGTTCGCGCCTCTGCTCGTCCAAGCAGGAGGATTTGAGCGCCCGGGCGTTGTGTAAATTGATGAAGTCGGCGGGTTCTCCATGGTGGATCTGCTGGTAGTATTGCTGAGAGTGGTGGAGCGAATTCAAGGAGTAGGCGTCGGGGTTAACCGCCGGGTGGCTGTGTTGGAACTCGTAGTGGAAGGACTGGTGGTGTAGGGGAGCGTATTGGTGGTTGGCAGAGAAATAGGGGGTGGCGAATTCAGTGCCGGTGCCGGAATAGGTGAGCGGCGACGAGGAAGAGTAGGCGACGGTGGAGTTGGCCACAGACTCCAAGCATCCCAGCTGCATCAAACGGTAACTGTTTGATCCATCGTGACGTATCTGTAAAGGCAGAATGGTGGAAAAAGGTAACCCAGGGATGGCAGGCCGGGCATGGGGAAAAAGCGGGGCGGCCCGAACTACCCCGTCCTGTCTAACGCTCTCCCCGCCCCCAGCCCGGTTTTCTTAGCCTTGGCCCTCGCCTACACCTTGGGCTGATGCTGGGCAGCTCTGAGCTACCATTTGCTTTGGTTTCGTTTTTTTAAAGGAGAGAGACAAAATCAAAGCGTGAATATGTTTTTTTTGGGGTGGGTGGGTGGAGGGGAGTAAAACCTGCGCCTGAAAGCGAGAATCAACACCGACTGGCCAAAAAGTCGCTCTTTCCCCGTGTTCGCCGTAGTTGCTTTGGCGAAATCGCCCAACACAAAAGCCGCTCCGTTCCCCGCTGGTGTCAGGAGCAAACCGGCGCCTTTTCGGATCCTGAGTCCTCGGCTAAAGGCGCAGGCCCCCTTACTTTGGAGCGCAGGTTCCACTGCTCCGTATCGAGGCTCTCGACACGCCTTTACCCTGTCTGGTTTAAAAAGATCTCCGTCCCGTCCCGTAACAAGCCCATACCCAAATCTCCCCTTCCGACAATCTGAAGGGAAGTTGTGGGTTGCTGGGCTCCCAAGTTCCCAGCTGTCTCTCGGACTACTTTTTCCAGCGTTGCCAACATTTCAGAGCACATTCTCGTGCCGCTCAGTCTGTTTTGGTCCGGGCAGCCGTTTGGATGCGGCAGCGGTTTGCCCCTTGCCTGTTCCCGGCGACAGATGTCATAACGAATTTTCGCCCTTTACTTCCCCAAGTTCTTTCTGAAGCCGGATTATAATTAAATGTAACGGTCCAATGTGGATTAACATACATACACAAAAAAGAAAGCGTGCGCGAGAGAAAGAGAAGAAAACCCAGCCGTACACACGCGCGCACATAGAGGCTCATTCGAACACACACATGCATAAGCATACACGCACACACACACTCACACGCGCACACATACGCGCGCCCACACACACCAAATACCTCCGCATCGTGGACGAGTCCTGGAAAGGTAGTTGACATTTTGCGTTCTTCGAACGAGGCGTAAAATTAAATCCCTTCTCCAAATTTAAAAGGAAAGAAAAGAACCAAAGCCACCATCAAACCAAGAATAATTTCTTTAAAAAAAAAAAATTAGAAAAATTGCCGTCGTCTCCCGTTTCCCCCAAATGTGGAAAAAAATAGAGACACATATATATTCTGTCTAAATGCAAAAGTGTTCCCCAATCTGCTTGTCGAGATCGCCAGCCCTTTTTCCGCCATACAAGCCTTTTAAAAACCTGTAGGAACAATTTTCCCCTCTGCACAAAAGCGGCTCCCCGGATCAGATTTTGTACTTGCTGGGTATTTCTTTGGCTGATGTCGTAGGTCCCTTGGTAATATAGAAGTTTTGAAAATTAAGCATCAGCACTGAGAACTGGGAGGACAATAGATAGAGCAGCTTCATCCCAGGAGACAAGGAATAAATATTGTATCTTCGCCTAATAAGGAACTGGAGGTTCTTTCAACGTTTTTATACATTTTCCCCTTCGCTCTTTCAGAACGCTTTTTTCTCACCCGTACTTAGGCAAATGTGGGATCCCCACATTCAGCACTTCCACGCCGACCTTTTAAAATTCATATTATTGGGAAGATCTAGATATTACATCAAACAATATAGATGAATTTAAGCTAAACTATCCTTTTCAATGGGTAAGTTGCTTTTTTTAGCGCACTGTATTTGCTTTGTATTTGCTTCCCCGCCCCCCCACACACACTTTTGACCAGGGCGGAAATTTGTTTTGTATGTAATTGAATTTCTCCCCTCCACCCCAAATTAGAGAAAACCAATTAGCCGAGTTGTTTTAGTTTTAAAGAACAGAATCGATACGAGGCCCCCACCACAGGCTAACTCTTTAATGTGGGACATCCTAAATGAAATCACATTTTGTTTGTTTAAGAAAGCGTTTCAAAGGAAGAACTCATCTGAAACCTGGGTGCTGTTGCGATGCGTTTTATTTATGTACTGCACATGCAGTCTCACACATATAGTGGAAATAACATTGAACGTGGAACATCTGTAAGAGAAAGGTGATCATTTTCCACTGGATAAATATACCGGCAGTACCACAGACTTTATATTGTTTGGTGGAACGCTAATCAAAGCTGCCCCCCCTCCAAATCCCCCTATTGATTCACTACAATCGGCCAAGTTCCTTCCGGGAGGTGGCCCGGCAGAAGCACCCCAGCCCCGCTGCCTGCGCCGAGGCGCCTGCCAGCCTGGTCCTGCGCTGAGCGTTGTCGCCGCGCCTGGGTGAAGGCAGGCGCGTGGGCACCTGGCATCTCCCTTCTGCTGCCGGCGAGCTGATACTGCCAGCAGTGGCGATAAGGAGCGGGTGGTACTGGTTTTTAATTGCCATTTAATTTGCTTGGCTTTTAAGTATTTAAACCGCGAAGGGTTTTTCGGAAGAAGCCGCGGGCGAAGAGACAGGTGGGCTCTGTTTGAAGGTCCGAGGTAGGGGAGGGTTTCTTGCTATCTGTTTGCGTCGGCTAACAGGAGCTGTCAGTCAAGCCGCTTTTCTTTCTACAAATGGACCCGGGCACACGACCAGAATGGCAATGCGTTGTCGGGAAACGGGCAAGGCGAGTTACCATACGGGCCCTTTCCAGGACTCAGTAGCAAACCCTTTAGCTTCGCCAGACTTCTCCGAAGAAAGATCCTGGCGAAAGGAGTTCTCGCTTAAGTCGTTCGTAAGAAAGAAAATGAGACAATGAGACCGCCTCACATTTTGATCTTGAAAAGCTATTTATTAATGAGACTCCGATGATCGTTTTCTCAGCCTTCGGGCGCTGTTCGAGTTTCGCCTAATAAAGATGGGCGATGAAATCGGTGCATCGACCAGGCTGCCGTGCAATTACTTTAGGACGCTTCTAGTTGTGTGTTCTCCGAGCAGAGCCACCTTCTTCTGCACATTTCTCCAGCGGACAATCCCTCTGTCCGCTTGCTCCCGAGTAAAGGTCCTTCGCTCTCTCTCCCTCCCCGTCCAAACGGCAGCCCGGCCTCCTCTCTACCTGGCGCTGACTCGTTTCAAATTATCTCTTTTAAACATCTGGGTGGCCCAGACGTTTAAAGAAGCTATCTGCCTCTTAGGATAATGACAATGATTCAACAGTCCAATTCGGAAACCTGAAGGGGTCCCAACTCAAACCGCAGCGTCCTATGACTCCTCTCCTCCTCCAGCCCCGTCCCTGTACAGTCTGGATTTTTAAGCATTTTCTCTGAGTAGGAATTTATCGAAACTCCGAACTTTGCATAGAGTTTTCTAAACCCTTCCTTGGCTAAATGGAGGTGCTGTCGTATATGGATTTAAATCCCAGACGCCTCGCCGTTCCCCTTTGGAAAGAAGCCCCGTCTATCTCAATGGAACTTCCTTCCTTTTTTCCCCAATGGAAATGTGAAAATAACGCTTAGGATCAGGTGGACATACTCCGATTTCCTTCTCAACTAGACTGAAAAGGAAATATGCCAGATCAACCCAAAGATGGCCTTAAGATCAAAGGTTTGGGAGTTGGACCAAATGAAACCAAAGAGTTCTAAATCTGGTTCCCCAAAGTCTTCAGTGCTCTGCAGCTCTAAAAAGAATCTGCTCCTCAACCTGCAGTTGAGTTTTCTCTCAATTTGATTCCCATAATAATCGTTGCTGTCACAGAAAGTTTTCCTTTGTCCCCCCAGAAAAACGAGGGCGGAGGGAGCTGGGAGAAGAAAGGGCCAACTGGAAAGGAAGTAAGAAAGTGCTACATTTTAATTTTCCTTGTTTTCGTTTAGGCTGGTTAGCAGTTTTCACTTCCCTGCAGCCAAAACAAGGCAGAGGAAGTGCACAGACCTTGCCAATCTCCTCCTCTGCTTCCTTGGCAAAAGAGAGATTCCTCCAGAGGAGAATGTAACTCCTCTGGTCCAGCAGAGCAACAGCAGCAACAGGGGCCTCTTTCCATAATCCGGGAAACCAGGGGTTGAATCAAATAATCTGGGCTCTTGAGGAGGATAGGAAGATTCTGTTATGGCAGCTGCATTCGCCATGCTTTGAATGTGCTTGGTGGTACCCTTTCAAGGAAATCATCCAAATTACCCATACACTCCTCCCCCACCCCCCACCCCGTGCAAAAATTGTCCACATCCAAGTGTAATTAATAAAAACTGTAGAATGGCTTCTCACTTGCTACCCCAAAGCCATCTTTCTAAAGAAATGAATCACAGTTTTCACTTAGCTAATTGATTCCCTTCTGTGCTGTCCTGGCTACAGGAGCAGTTCTGTAAAGCTGGGACATGATTGGTGGTAATAAATGAATGGCCTACTTTAGAGCAACCTCTCCCAAAGTTTTCACAGCTTTCATCGGGGCAGGCTCTGAGAAAGGATTTCGAAGGAATGAGGAGGGAAGCAGCAGGGTCCGGTATGAATCTTGTGCTACCTTGGCAAGGTGTTGGTTGTTGGTGAGGGAAAGGAAATTGGTGTGTTTTTTCTTATCAGAACAACATGTGAGAACCAGTTTGATGTAGTGGTGGAGGTGCTGGCCCAGAAATCAGCAGACTGTGAGTTCAAGCCCCACCTTAGCCATGGAAGCTCACTGGGTGACTTTGAGCCAGTCACTTTTTCAGTCCCAATCCACCTCACAGGGTTGTTGTTGTGTGGAAAATAGGAAGAAGAAGGCGTATTAGGTATATTCATCACCTTCAATTATTTATAAAGTAATAAAAATAGGATAAAATAAATAAACATCAACATGAAATCAAAGGAAGATCTAAGTAGTCGTTCTAAGTGGGGAAAATATTACTATTGCTTCATTTCTGATTATTATGTTTCTTCATCAAATTTATAAGCACTGGACTCCTTGAGAAGATTAGCAACATAAATCAAAAACATTTATAAAAGTTCAGAAATTACAAAAATATATTACAACCCCAAACTACATTATACCATCCATAAATAATAGCAGTATCAAACAATACACTGAATCGCATCAAACTTAAATGTATTAGATGAACATTCTTAAAAATGATTTCTGTGCTTTTGCCAGTTTCCAGTGTTTACTTCCCGTTTCCAGCCAAAAATGGCCATTGGATAAAATGAATTCATTTAATGACTGCAGCATTTCCTTAATGATCATAGCATAGCATTTTATCATAGATAAAATGGATTCATTTAATGACTGCTGTGTTCATTTAATGACTGCTATAGAAAACCAGGCATAGTCACATGCTGACCCACTTAACAATTGCCATACTTATTGTAATTTAGATGGAATAGAGAAGTAGATGTAAGAGTCATCTACATACAGATGGCACACAACTCTATATCCACACTAACAACTTCCAGTAGCTTCACTGAGTTATTAAAAAGCATGGGGGACAGGATGGAATCTTATGGTTCTGTGGTTCAGGGACTGTGGAGCAGTGATCCTCTCCATCAAAAAGCCTATCCTCATGGAAGAAGCTGAACCATTACAAAATCACACCTCCATCCCCCAATTCCACAAGACAGTTCAGGAGAACATTATACTCAATGGTATCAAAGCTGTCCAAAGATCAAGAAGTACAAGCCAGAAAAACACTACCACTTTCATACTCTCTGAACAAAAATGTCCACCTGATCAATGTTGCTCCATACCATACCTTGACCAGAAATCAGGATATTAAAATATGATTCCAGACATTTCATTCAGAATTACTTGGAGCAGTGCAGCCACCATCTGCTTGACCAAGAATAATAAAACTGAAACCACTTTTTAATTGTCAAGAGGGGAGGGATCCAAGGATGCCCTTCAACAGAGAACCTAGCGCCCTCCCTTGATTGAAGGAGGCATTAAAAAATTAAATATGAAGCCTCCCTCAAGGGAGCCTTCCTGACCAATATTTAGGACAGGGGTCGGCAATCTTAAGCACTCAAAGAGCCACAAAGGTCCTAACCGGAAGTCCCCCGTTCAATTCTGGAGCCGACTGGAAATCCAGTTCCCCCACCATAGAGTCTCCTCCTAGCGCAGCGTCCTTTTTCCTCTACCTGTTCTAACCGAAAACCCTATCAATTGTGGAGCCAACCAGCGACAAGGAGCCACAGCAGAGGGATGAAAGAGCCACATGCGGCTCCAGAGCCGCGGGTTGCTGACCCCTGATCTAGGAAAAGAAAGCTAGGTCTAAGGGTGATGGCCTAAGCACATCGAAGCACCCTGCTCAAGAGAAAATAACTCCAATAAAAGAAGGCAAACAAGTGCACTGACTTCCCCCTATTATATTTTTTTAATGGCGTCATCAACCAATGCTTTGAAAAAGTAAAACCAGCCATTTAAAAACAGGAATTATAAAGTTATGTAAAGATCTTTGGAAGATCTTATGCAGAGATATAGAGGACCTAAAATGTGGCCTGCGTATGTCAACAAATTATGTTTAAATTCAGGTACCTATATTTTCCAGATACCACCAACTGGCTTTATTAGGTACGCCAAACTGAAAATTAAAGGAGACAAAGGGTATGGTTGATTCATTTCATAATGCATTTTGATTAACAGTTGTATATTCTTGATAGGAAATCCTCAGGTAGAGGGATTGGAGGAGTTATTATCCAAGAAATAAATTACATAGGAAATTTAAACTCCAACATCCTTTGATCCAAAAAGTTAATTGTCACAACATGACAGTTTTTTTCCTATTTTCTGTGATGCTGGAACTGCTGATTCATGTTTAGCAGCAAAGGTATTATAAAGCCCAAGAGTCTTACATTATATGAGTTTTGATGATGCCCTTTCATAAAACAAGATTATGCCAGATGTATTATTTAGGTAATACGTTCTGCAATTTTCTTATCAAGGCTGTTGATAATCTACTAAACAATCTATTTCAAAATTACAAGTTATGAATTTCATAATATGAAACTGGCAGGGTTTCATTTTGAAAAGACACCTGATGTATCTCCAGCACTAGAAGGGATATGCTCTCTCCTTGAATTTTCTGCACTATACTTATTCCATCTAGTGCTAAGGCCCTTCTAGATTTCACCATTTCAATAATATTGTCACATATGAGCACTCTCTTTAAGCAAATATCTTCGATGAAATATGTGTCCCATTAAATGCACTTGGAGAGCAAGTTTGGTGTAGTGGTTAAGGTATCAAGCTAAAAATTGAGAGACCATGAGTTCTAGTCCCACCTTAGACACAAATCCAGCTGGGCGTCTTTGGGCCAGTCATTTTCTCTCAGCCCTAGGAAGGAAGCAATTGCAAGCCACTTCAGAAAATCGTTGCCAAGAAAACTGCAGGATCCTTTCCAGGCAGGATACAATTGAATGGAAGGGAAAATATATGTATTCGTAGTTATATTAAAAAGTGGGGTTTGTTTAGTAGAGAAAAGAAATAAAATTAATTGTAACTCTAGAAAAATAACTTTATATTTTACAATTGAATCATTCTTCCTGCCCAGCTGACTGTTCCCCTCCCTTTTTCCAAGAAAGCAAAGGAGATTTTCTCTCCTAATTCTTACTATCAGTAATATCTTATTTAGGAGTAATAGTTGTAATTTATGATATAGCTATGCAATAACATTTGTTCTTCTTTGGATGGGTGTGTGAAAAAAATCAGTATTTTTCTTTAGGTTCACCTATTGCCATCTCTGCCCTATGTCAAGTATTCCACAGACTGTTCACAAAGGGATGTCACATCATATGCTGTATGATGAACAAATGGAATAATGTATGAATTACAGTACTTCACTGAAAGACATGCATGACTTATGATGCGCAGTAAAATTAAAATTCTTTTGAGAATGTGATGTGGAGAATGTGATGCTGAGATTGATGATTATTCACATCTGGAATTTACTTTATAGGTTTTACAATGAAATTAAGATCTTGCTTCAATTAAATAAAATGCACAGAACCCACGAGTTCGCTCAATGGGGGAAAAATAACACAAATCATCAATTGAGGCAGTATTTATTTATCTATTTGTGGCTTACTTACTCTAGTCAATAACTGGAGAAAATATTTTTAAAAATATTGCACAATAGTGCACAATAAAGCCAAGGTAAGACCATAAAAAGATCAAAACAATGCAGCATATAAAATCAAACTAGAGCCATCATAGAAATGAAAACATCCACTATCTGTTGTGGCCCGTCAGCGGCCTGTGCAGATTGTAGCTGACTCTGACAGCGAGGAGGCTGGTGTGGTGTTGCACCAGCAGCCTGTGATGTTGGCACTCGAGTCAGACAATGAGGAGGCTGGAGAAGATGTGGTGCCAGAGGCAGGGATTCAGCCAGGGCCTTCAGAACCTCCAGAAGCTCCTTTAAGTGAAGAGGACGAAGAGGAGGAGCCACTTCTTGATGCATGGGCGCGCAGAGCGGCCAAAAGGCAGGAGTGGCTCCTGAGGAGGTCTCCTCGAGAGTAAGGCTTGGGGCTAATTGGCCACTCCCTTAGCCTATTTAAGGAGGAACGCCAACTGAAGCAATTTGTAGGGAACAACTTTAGTTCACTGTACTTCGCATCTGGATTCTCTGCAAAATTGCTTCTGGGCTTTCTGCCAACTTTAGTAAGATTGTGATTACTTTATCTTTGGTTTCTTGTAGGCTGTTAAGAAAGTTTATTAACAGCCTTTGTTTTGATAAAGACTGAGTTATTTTAGTAAATTAAGTTTTGTACAAACTGTGTGTGCTGTATTCTTTGGGGTCCATAGCTGGGGCAGAACACTGTCAGGTGACCCTTTTGCACTGGACTATGCATGGTGTACAGAGAAGATCCATGCAATATAGAAAAAAAGAAAGTAGTTGAGAGGAATGGAACTGCAATGAGTCAAAGAAGATACATTTTAAGCTTCTAAAACACTGAATATATCAGTGAAAAAATAAACAGTTAACCTGTATCTCTCCATCTGTTACTCTGCTGGTTATAGTTCTTCTTCTTCTTCTGGAATTTCTAGAGTGCTCCTCAGCAAAGCTGTTCTTAGGAATATTGAGCGATCCAGAATGTATGGCCTGATGCTGGCTGTAGTTAGCATCTTCTCTACCTTGCAGGTTTGACATAAGCAAAGTTCATTGATAGCAATTAAAGTACAACTCTCTTCCTGAATACGAATCAACATTAAAGCAATAGCAGATTCGATTGATGGAAATAGTTTTCAGGTATAATAATGTTAGAAAAGTAAACAAAAATCTTCCTGTATACATTTGCTCAACCTTCCCTTGCCTTCTCAGTGTGTTAGGACTGTTGTCATGTTTTTACAGCAGCTACATTGATGCTCCAGAGGGGAAAACTGCATTTGTTCATCTTTCCATCTACAGCAATTGTTGGTTTAACTTGCTTGCTTATGTCACTGCTTTGCTTAACCTGTATTATTTAAGGTCCTTCCTTCAGCCGATTAGAACTACCGACAAATTACTTCACTTTTAATGGTCCTGAACTGTTTTCTTCTGCAGCAAATATTGGTGCACATATCTTCATGGTTCATCTTACATGTGATTCTTGGCATCTTTTGCCTAGGTTGTCCAAGGACTCCATTTCTTCAGCATAAGATTTTTTTAAAAAATATCCAAATCTTTCCTAAGATTCTAAATTGTCAGTTCTAAGAAACTACTGATAATCTGTTCACAGAATCTAAATCATACTCCTTTGAATTCATAATATAGCCTTTTCTATGACAGTGTTAAATGTTCTGGTTAGTCCAGAATTTGCAAGATGAGACTTGGAATAGCAAAGCCATTATGCCAAGCCATAAGCAATTGTAGAAAAGGAAGTGTCACTCAAAATTATCAAGTCATAAAAGAGTTTGACATTGCCCAGTTTGGATAACAGATTGATGTTATCCAGTAGCTGAGGCTTGGAATAGTGAAGAATGGCAAAGGATCTGCTCAAGATAGGTTTGTGAAGGTCCATATCAGTGGTGGGTTGCCCCCGGTTCGGACCGGTTCACAAGAACTGATAGTAAAACCGGCAGGACGCCCCGCCCACCGCCCCTGATGTCATCATCAGTGATCTGCGCATGTGCAGAAACTTCCCGTTGTGAACTGGTAGTAAAGGTAAATAGAACCCACCCCTGGTCCATATACATCAAATGTGGAAGCCTTTTTCAGAATTATCACATAGGCATGCTCTAAGAAGCACAGTAATGGATGACTGTTTCATCCATTATACCAAGCAATTATAGAAGAGAAAGTGTCATTCAAGATTATCAACTAATAAAAGAATTTGACATTATCCATACTTACCTAGGAAAAAAAAGAGCAGAGGAAACTGATCTGTGAATGCTGATGTGCTGATTCATTGTCCTTAAATTCTCAAAGACCTTCATCTAGAAAGGTCTTCAATTCCTTTGGGAGAACCTGCTTTTATCTTGACTTATTTAATATTCACTAAGAAAGAAAGAAAGAATGTCCCAGTTACTCAAAAATGAAAAACTGACTTAGGGTCATAACAAAAGATTCCACACAGACTCTTCCAAGTTCTCAGGTAGAACCTGGTCATACTTTTCATAATAAATTTATCTGTTAAAAAATATCAGACCAGATGACAAGCTGTTGTTCCATTAAAAAAATCTAGACTTATGTCATTTTCCAGATGCATTTTAAGGATCCATTTTTTACATTTCTCTGTGGTAGTTGAGAAAGAAAACATCTGTGAACTGTGATTAACATCAGATTCTTTAGATTATTGAGAATTATGCCTACCAGTAATAACAAACCTTATACCTATTAAATTCATAGCACTATGGTATGCCTATACACCATCAAAATTATGGCATCACTTTAAAATAATTCATTTGAAGACAAGGCTCAGCATTGGCACTCACAAATGTTGGCAACTGCAGGTAGGAGTCAAAGGAACCTCAGTGAATAATGAGATTCACCTAAATATAAATCTATTAGCTAAGATCCAGTTAGGGAAGGAGTACACAGGTGAAAGAATGCTATGATTTCCAAATTTGTCTGAGATTAACAGTCACCCATAAATGTGGAACATTTTGATATTGCCATATTAACTGATATAAGTAATTTTTTTCCTCCCAATCACCTGTAAATTGGATTTGGGGGGAGGGCTCATCTTACATTACTTGATAAGAAGAGATAAACTATTTAAAACAAAGGATTGGGCTATAAGTGCAAAGTTGATGAAAAGCCTAGATGCCTTTGAAGATTAGCTTGAAGATTAGCCCTTGCTTGGGAAGGGTTGCTTTCCTAGCGAATTTTAACCCTTTTTGTAATCCCTAAAGAGAGGGCTTCTCTCTCTTGTCTTTCCTTTTCCATCTCACTACCTTTTCCTCTCTCCTCATTTCCATCCAGTTTTGCTCTCCCCTTTCTCTTTATTTTCTTTCTCATTGCAGCTGCTCCTTCCTTCCCTCTGGGTTCCCACCCTCCTCCCACTTTTTTGTAGTTTTTCCTGTTTCTCTTGGAAGAAAGGAATATAATGTCTTGGTGTATTTCTATATGTAAGAGTAATCTGGATTTGTGAAAGAGACTGATTGGCAAATGCAGATGGGGATCAATTATTTTATCAATTAGCTATCTTATTTTAAAGTCAATTTTTCCTTCCTTCCTTCCTTCCTTCCTTCCTTCCTTCCTTCCTTCCTTCCTTCCTTCCTTCCTCCCTCCCTCCCTCCCTCCCTCCCTCCCTTCTTTCCCTTCTCCTTCCTCATCTCCCTTCTCTTTGGACTGTGGTTTCTAACAAGTACAGTATATACAGTAGATAGGTCCAATAGACACATGATCACACAAGTATGACATAAGTTGGCCAAGCTAAATTGATAAAATTGATAGGCATTGTATACAACGTTTGTCTGTATTTATAATGTTTCCTATCCAATCTTTTATTTGGAGGATCACCTTAAATTCAGGGTTGTCTTCCTTTCAGATAAATAGTTGCATTTTGATAGGACTCATTTGCAATATTTCATACAAGGATGTATTTTGCCATATTTTGTAGCTTTGCTCTACATCTAGGATTTGTCAGTAAATGCTCACTACATGAAGGGCAATGCTATTAATATTTTTAAGCTATTATTCTCCCATGGGTATGAGCAGCTTGAATAAATCTATGATTAAGGTGGTGTTTTTGTCAAAATTTGAATACATATTTATTCATGGTTTGAAACATGAGGCTTTTATTGACTCAAGAATTCAAGATATATTGCACATATTTTCCTTGAGTTTTTGCTATTAAAATGCATATGCTGCATTCCCCAGACTGAAACCAGCTACTTCAGAGATAGTGGAATCCATCAGGGGATATGTATTTATGTTTTTAAAACATATTTTAATTTCCCCATTGATCATAACTCATGAATAAAATCAAGATATTCCCTGAGAATTACCACTTAAAATTAAGAATTAAATATGATATGGAAAAAAACACATCTTCAGCAACCCAGCAATAAAATAAGTAGTGAAATTTCATTTTTAATCAGCAAGTGATCATTACTGAATGTGAGTTTTTGTTTTAACAGGAAGAAAGGAGGGATTTCAAAAATAACTTTTCTTTGGTAATAACTAATATCTCATTGGGTGTGCTGACAATACAAACTATGGAGTCAGTTAGGTAACATCAGTACATAACCTTAAGCCTTAAGTCTTGTTGACAATTGGTGGATTCTCATGAATGAAGGCTGAATGATCAAAACCTTAAAACTTTAGAAATCTCAGTCTTGAAGGATTTGGCCAAAGCTCATATTAAATAGAATTCTTTCCATTGATTTGAGATGGGATCAAGATGAGGTCCCAAACATGTCTTTGAGATTCTGTGCTAGAATGAAGGAAGAAATAGAAAATAAATATCTGAGAATTGATTTTTAAGGAGATCAGGCACATCATTTGGAAGTAATTTTACATGACAGTTAAACTTGGACATGCCATCTGGTGAGAACAGGCTACATCGTACGCACAAACAGAAATATTTGATCTCTAATTCCTTTGCTATAGGTACATTTAAAAAGGTATCTCTTGAGATGGCAACTGAGAATGCAGTTGCATCCTTCCATCTTAGAGAAGTAGTTTGCCTGGAATATAGTATAATATTTTCATAGGAGAAAAAATTACATTACTGATAGAGATGGAATTTCACAGAGAAATAGGACATTAAGAAATGCTTTTCTTGTAATTAAAAAAGAAGGCAAATGGAAAATGGGTATCTATTTTGCATATATTACAATCCTGAGCTATAAACTAGAGACAGCTATAGTTCCTACCCAAATAATCAGCATTAAAGTTTTTACCAGCCTCCTAATTTGGACATTCCAATTCATCTACCTCTTGAAGTGACCACCAAGGGGAAAAAAGAATCAGTTTGGGTAAATATTTTGGAAGATTTTATAATTTTAAGGATGTGTGGATTAGTCATAACTGTTGACTTGATTTGGATTGATTTAGAAATTGAGTCAATTTGAAGCAGTGATTTGATTTTCCAAATAGATTTTAACAAGGATCTTTTGCATATGCACAAAACCACTCTGAATCATTATATTGATCTGAGTGTGTTCAATTTGATTCACTGATCTGCTTTGGAAAGTCAATTTGATTCTAAGGTTCAATAGAATTACTTTCAGATCATATCTTAAGAACAAAAGTAACATGCAGTTTTAATAATTTCTATATCTAATACAGATTTGGAAATCTGTAGCTTTATCACTAAAATAATAACTCCAGCTTTTTAATAAAGCTTGGAAATTTAGATAAACATGTGCAGTCCTAAAATTATCATAAGCATGAAGTATCTATTCAGACGACTATGTTTTATTTACACGGTGTGTCCAACGTGCATGGGAATGTGGTCTTACAGCTCAGAATTAGAATGAAGGAAATATTTTTAAAAAATAGCTTATGCTAATTGATGAAAATTAAAGAAAGCTCCACGATCATTTTCAAGATGATTGTTTCAATTCATATTTCAACCAACACAAATGCTTTCTTATGCAAATTGTTCATAGTTTCCCACTTTGAAACAAAAACAACAGCATAGCACTTGAAACCCAGGTGTTATTTTTGTCTACATTCATTCCATGGAAATGTTGTGACACTTTCCTCAGGAGTAAGTCATTGTGAATTATTCAGAGCAAGTATAAAACTGCTCACAAGTTTGTGTACTTGCAAATATAAAATTTGGTTTACTTAATGAACTGGGAGATAAGTGATGAAACCACATGCTTCTGTTATGTGTGTGTGTGAGAGAGAGTGTATGTATTTTCCTTTATTTATGTATTTAATTCATAAACCACAATTCTGCTCTTGCAGCTGCTCAAAGGAACTATCAAATACACACCCACACACTAAAATTAAGACAAAACCGCTAGCTGAATTGTATAACAATACAAAGCTTGAGAAAAGAATTGTGGAAAGGAAGGGAAGAGGGCAAAGAGAGAAGGAGAAAAGGAACTCCCAGGAGAATAAACTGTTATTATGAATTGGATTTCTATCCCACCTTCCCAATGAATAACCTTAAATTGTGCCTGACAAACCTTTGATAACTAGTGTGTATCTTTTGGAACAGACTTCATGAGACAATTTACCTTGCAGAAATTAGCAGCCAAACTGCCATATGGCACTTTCCCCCCAATTGCAACTTTCAGGCACTTTTCAAGAGAAGCCCCAGACAGAGCATGCTGCAACAGTCAAGCTGTGGATAATTTAATTTGACAACCAGCTTCCTCCAATCTCTTTACTTTCTCCTGCTTTGTTGATTAGGTATGGTTAGGGAAAAGTAACTTTACTTCTAATTTACTAGTGCAAAACAAACGGTCAGTGTGCAAAACCTTCTGGGTTTTTCCCCCGTTTTTTTTTTTTTGTTTTGTTTTGTTTTTCAATCTGCTCATCCTTGCCTTCTTTTGAGACACTATCAAGTCACTTCATTTCTTGGAGAACATTTCAAGAAGTGTGGAAAGTATTGCCCCCTTTTATTGTCTCCAAAAAAACACCTGGTTGAGGATTATGGAGAAGTAAATTGGTTGGTAGGCAGAGAGATGGAAATCCGCTTGGTGTATTTGCCTTTAAATCTTGTGGTTGGAAGACGCCTTTGTCGCCTCCCTCTCACAAGGCCACTTCCCCATTGGGCTTCTGCAGGAGCAATTCCTTTATTGAACCTCCTAGCCCTGCAGCACATGGCCTCTTGTTTGTCAGCCCCACTTCAGCAGGGAGCTGTCCATTCAGAACCAGACAACCACGTGGTGCTTGCCCGCGAAAAAACAAAAGCAGTGAAATATTAATTAAGAGAGCTAAAGAAAGAGAGAAGCAATCTGTTCAATTCTATGCCTGGAGGCAAGCTCTAACGGAAACCACATATGCTTTCTCTCTCCCCCCACCCATCCACCCCCAAGAAATCTTCATTTGGGCATTAAACTACTTAAAAGGATTAGTCATTAAATACTGGCACCTTTAGTTTAATTTGTTCGAAATTCTGTGTCACAGAGTTTGATCAGAAAGCTAAGGGTTTTAATCTCATTTGCTGTATTTACCTAGATGTTTTATTTCTTCTGCTGCTTGTTACAAGGATCATATTAATATATCCCATGTATCCAGAGAGAAGAGGCTTTTTTTTTTAAAAAAAAATGAGCCGGATGGCATAGAAATATCAAAGGGCCTTTTCAAGTAAAACAAAAGATGTTAGTGGGAATCCTCTGTTCCCTACAGCAGACTGACTCTGACTGATTATTATAGGGATCCGTAAAAGTTGCCTAGGGAGGCAGTAGAGTTCAGTGGCTAGAACGGTTTTGGAGTGTTAGGAGATTTGACTGTTGCTCCACCATCTTACCACATCAGAGTTAGTATCTCCTCTTTGCCTCACCTTCCCAAATTTCCTATAAAGGATATTCAGTTGTTTAATGCACTGGATTTTAGCAAGATACTGAGCATTAATGTAATCTCATCTATATTCACATCTTAAACTGACACAGTCACCAAATAGGATTTATCTTGTATTTGCAATAATTGTGTCTAATTATAATCAGGATGCCTGGTTGCAGGATGCCCAATGCTACTTAAGACAATTTTCTAAAAATAATCCATTCACTGATCATTGGTACCAAGGGATAACCATGATGTAGTGGTTTTATAGCCTTATATACTAGCTTTAGTTTTCCTATATCTACAGGCAGAGGTTGGGAAATGCTGGCTGGGGAACTCTATTCGTCTTCAAATGACCAAGGGTGAGAGACACTGCTATAGACCTCTGAAGCAACAGCAGAAAGAATATCTGACGGGTCAGAGAGAACATCTGGGAGAAGATTTCTTATCACAAGCATTCTACTTTGCTACCATCTCACCTTCAAGTGAAGCAGAACCAGGTGTGGAAAAATAACATTGACAAGCAGCTCAAGGAAATATCACCTGGCTATATACAGTATCTAATTTTATTATTGTGGATCAGAAAAAAAAGACAGCACTGTATAAGGAGCATTAATATTTCCCTAATGCAGAGGTGTCATGCACTGGCCACAACCACCACTGTTTTAGCGAAGGGGAAAAAAGTCACAATACGTCACGTGATGATGACATGACAACACGAGTTTGACACCCCTGCCCTTATGCCATTTCATTCCTTTCTATCTACATTCATTGTGGGACAAATGAAAACAGAAATGAACAGTATTCAGACAGATCCAAATGTTTCTTTTCCTCAGATCAGTGCACAGTGCATAAAGCATTATCCTGCATGTTTTGAGTCACATTTTTCATTCGTGTAGGTTAGTTCTAAGCCCTTGCAAAAAAAAAAAAAGTACTTTAGAATAAACTACCACTGAAAGGGACTTCTCTGAAAACTGCCAAACTCAAAACTGCTGGATGAGATAGTTCATGATGACTCCAGTAGTTGTAAAGAGGGACAGAATACAGGGAGCAAGAGAATACCATGGTTAGATGAAACCAGGAGACCATCTCATGTGTCTTTTCCCTGCCTTTCAACTTTTTAGATGCTTTATGTCAGGGGTGTCAAACTCAATTTCATTGAGGGCTGCATTAGGATTGTGTTTGACCTCAGAGGGATGCGGTGGGCATGGCCAGGGTGGGTGTGTCCAGCTTAATGTCACTCTCGTCAGGTGAAAACGGGCTCCCAAGCTCCGTTTTTGGCTGCAACGGCCTCCTGCAACCCCCTGCCAGCGAAAATTGAGCTTGGGAGGGCTGTGTGCTGTCCCCTGGGCTCCATCTTTACTGATAGAGGGTTTCAGGAGGCCATAGCAGCCAAAAATGGAGCCCACACGGCCACCCCAAGCTCTGTTTTCACTGGCAGAGGCCTGCAGGAGGCCATCGCAACCGAAAACGGAGCCTGGGAGGGCCGAGCGTGGCCCTCCCAAGCTACATTTTCACTGACAGAATCACCACGGGCCAGTCCTTTGCTATTTCCAGGGCAGCCCCACAGGCCAGATCTAAACACCTCATGGGCCAGATGCAGGCCATGGGTCTTGAGTTTGACACCCCTGCTTTATGTCACTGGAGCATTCAATCAATGACAATTTGCTGGCATTTAAAGATATTTCAAAGTCTACTGCCTCAGGCATGTCCATTCACCCTCTACAATGGTTGGGACAGCCTTGGGGCTTTGCTCCTTTTACAAGGCTCATTTGTCTGTTGCCCACTTATCCTGCCACAAGTACTGGTTTGGGGGTAGTAGACATTGATGGAGGTGAAAAGTCCCTGATTTACTGAAATGCAGGTCTTCCTTTATAAACCTTGGCTTCTGGTTTTAATGTACTGGATTTGTTTCCAAATATCTGGGAGAGAGATGGAGGGAGAGAGGAGTTCAACTTTGAGTATGCAGAAATAAACTCTGCACCTGCCCTGAAGCTTTTTCAATCCCACTATTGTGCTTTTCTTTCCCTCTTAAAACCCAGAAATACTTCTCATATTCAGAGTTCCCCATGGGAAGACTTATGGACTAGATAAGAGAGTTACATTAGGACAGAAACCCAGGTCACATCATATCAAAATGAAAGTATCAGGCCAAAGATGGGTTTCCTAGTAAGATTAGGATGTTCTGCATGTTAAGATTTGCCTTGAAATGTGTAAGTAAACAAAATAAAGCTTGAAGAATGGATACAGTTTTGAAAAGCATGTTTTAATTTCTGTGCCATGGTTTAGAAGTGTTGAGATAAATTTCTCAGCTAGTGTGCCTAGAAATTTTAAGAACTGTTATTCTCATCTTCTTGAAGATATTAAGTTAGAGAAAGCTGTGTGATATACCAGGAGTGCTCCATTTCAATGTAGATACTAAAAAGAATTAAATGTTTTAATGTTGTTCAGTTCCAGTTTGATGGAAATCATTGTTCACAGAGTCTGGTTATTGACTCCCACATGCTTAGATGTCCCATCAAGAAAAGGAACACAAAAGAATTAATCAAATATGAGCTGATCCGAAGTGTCTAAAATGCCAATACAACAATTTCCCACAATCTCTTTTAACCTGTTTAATGCTTGGCTATTCCACATCTAATTTATTCCTAAGACTGTTCTCTGGAAGAAAAATGAAGCAGAAAAAAAAATATTAAGGACAAATCATCTGAATCTTTTCAACAGCAAGAACCTGTTGAATGACATTTAAAGGGAATTAAAGCTGATTTTGTACAAGCAGCAGAATAACCATATCTCCCAGCTAAAATAGAATTTCAGTTCATCCTCAGAACCTGAATGAAGTTAAATCATCATCCCATAATTTACATGTCATTTACAGGGACACACATTGTGCCTTTAGCACTGTAAATATGATCTGAACAGCTTTTGATCTTTTGCAGCATCTGCAGGAACACATTATTGTTTCAGAAGAGGGCTGGGGAAAAATAACCAGAGTTCTAGGAAGGAAAGGAAAAATGCAGGAAATGCAGTAATGTTGTCAAAATAAATATGTCAACCAAATGATAATAGCAAGCTTCATTTATATGGTTAAATGGGTTATATAGATCAAGAAAATTCTTTAGTAAGAGAAGCAAGAGTATTGTTGAGCAACCAGTGTGATTGAACATACAACATTGTAAATATCCCCTTGTGTTCCAACAACACTGAAAAACTCTTTTCAGAAAAATGGAAACAAGAAAATACAGCCACAGAAGTTTAAGCTCCCTATTTTTAAAGCTGTAAATGATTCTAATGATTTTGATATGAGCCTACCACTCATTAACCTCATTAAAGTTGAGATTCTTCTCTGATTTATCTCAGATTCAGAAGTTGGTTGATTGGTACTAAAGGAAAGAGGTTTTTTCTTCTTCTTCTTAAGGATGGAGTTTTGCAGTGATACCTCAGTATTGGAAATCTTATTTGTTGTGTACTATCTTTAAGGCCAAGTCTTTAAGGTCAGGTTTAAGTGGTTGCCTCAATTCTTAAATGCAAGCACTGTTAGTGCTATTCATCTGACATGGTAAATTGATTCATAAAACAGAAACTGTTTCTACTCCTGGATATGTGAAATTCAGATGCTATATGAAGGGGAGTGGAGAGAAATCTGATCTGATCGATGGGACTTGGATTCTGCATCTTCTTAGTTTTCAGTCTGCTTGCTTGGATATGTTATTATCATCAATTAGCATAGTCTGTCAAACGGTCAGCAAATGTGAGATCAAGATCAGCTTGGTGTTCCTTGCCAAGCCACCAAATCACCTGCTTTTTAGGTGGTTTGTGGCCTTAGCAAGCAAATTGACATTGAATAGTGCACTGTTTCTAATCGTGGCAATCTGAAGCTTTTGGAAAGCTTGTGCACAAGGCAGGGAGCAATAAGCACTGTTCCCAACAGTCAATATTCCATTCATGAACATGTTCCAGATGGCTCTTTTGGCCAACAGGAGGTTGTTGTAAGGGTGAAGCAAGGATGAATGGGCAGGAATGAATTAAGATATAATTGAAATTTGTTAGAAAAGTGAATGACCATTGCAGTGTTTCTGCTTTCTGTAGGCTGCTTCTTTGTGACAGCTTTAAAAGCACTCACTGCCATAACCTAATAAACTTAGTAGAATTTGCTTACTTCTCAGCTTGCATTAGATTGTAACCCAGCTCTATTACAATTATTTCCAGTTCTTTAAGTTTCAATCAAAATAACATAAACATGCATTTTGATGGGGGATAGTGAGATGAGCGCAGAAAAGCTATTGGTCCCTACTAGATTCTTGGGCAGCAATGAATTAGCTAATTATTTTCCAGTTATTACTCTATATAACTTAACCACTGAGATTTAGAGGAGGGTTGAGTGTATTTTTATGTGTATATTATACTTGTTCAGTAAAATTACTGAACTGCAGATTTGGGCTTATTTTTTATTTGATCATTTATCATTAAATAAATGCCTCCCCTATTATCAAGAAATTGTTTAGGCTAATTAAATTTGAAATTATTAATTACATATGATGGGAAGTGAATAATTTTACAAATTGTTTTGTTAACCAAATGATGATGCAGATAATGATGATAAGGGGTGGAACGCCATTATACAGAACAATCTTAAGTGGAGATGAGAAAAGGAACAGAAGATGTCTTCATGTTCAAAGTCCTGTCTTCAGTTCCTTAATGTTGAAAAGAGAAATATTTACACCAGTATCAGGCTGTCCACAGTAATGGGCCTAATCCTGACACTTCCTAGGCTTTGGAGTCAGTATTTCCAAGGAGAACTCTTAGATGTTCCTAGAATAACCCATTTACAGTGTACAATTAGCAATCCAACCATTAATAAGGAATCTAACAAATAAATTTATTCACATTATCAGAGATTAGGATTAGTATTTTAACTACTAAAATCTGCTATCGGGGATAGATAAGCCTCTTTTAATATCTTGAAAATCAATGCTCTGGATTCTGAACAAAAAGTTCAGTCTAAAATAAATAGCATTGCCCAGTATGAGAAAGGATACTAAATCAAAAGCTAAATCAAAAGCTAAATAAAAGCTAAGTATATTTTACTTAATTTTGGTGTTTGGAGTTTAATTAAAATAATTGCTTGGTTGAAATAAAATTTTATGATTTGTGACTCATCAGAGTTTTGTCATACTGATCATCAAAATTCTTAAGAAACATAGAGCTTTGGCTTCTTATTTCAGTAAACAAATATTCAGTTCCAAGTGGGAACTTCTATTTTAATGAAATACTTATGTATGTTTTTTAAAATTATATTTCATCTGTTTATTATACTTCTGGAAGCGTCTGATGAATCTTTTAAGTCAGATTTCCTTATGCTTTAATTTTGTGTTTTAGGGATAGTATAATATGAAATATTATTAGGCCAGCTTTAAACATTTGCGGTTTTTTTGCACCCAAGGAATCATATCTCATCTCTTATCATAAAACAATCCTTTAAATCCTTGAATCAGTTGGAAAGTCCATAAAGGATTGGCAGAGGTAACAACATAGTTTGTTTTAAACTTGATCAAATAACTGAACTTTTCCTTCTTTGTAACAGTCTTAAACTTTATTCAAATATTGTTATAGGATTTGATTTCTCTTGAGTTTTTCTTTGTGCCATCACACACAGTTCTTCAAGGCTTTACAAATTCTTTTATAAATCCAATAGGAAAAATTATCCAGGTCAGTCTCTTGGTTTATTATTGCATTTCCCTTTTAAATTTTGAAACCTTAGCCATCTTATTTTGTAGATCCAGTGAAACATACTTTTCTAGCTAATTCTCTTGGCCAGTTAGTTGTAAATACTCATTTAATACCATCTCTATCTTGTCAGATAAAATTTGTACTACATCTGTCATTTCTTCAATATCCTCTTAGTTGAATATCTCACAGTTGAACATCTATGTCTAACTCTTATCCATAGAAGCAGATATTAGTACTAGCATTGTCGATATTCTGGCTACTATTTTCTGATTCCACTTTTCAAAAGTTTTCTTTAGTATTTTTATTGTTATAATGGTTTGCACTTGCGGGTCTGTGTATCTATGTAAAATCTTTAGTCCCCTTTAGTGTCCAGTTTTTGAAATCATGAAATTGCTTATCTTTCTTATGTCAAAATGGAATCTATTTCCCACACAAAGTTTTTTGTTCTTTATAATTAGTTCCAAAATCAGGGCAGGCGTGGTGGCTCAAGTGGTAAGATGCTGGGCCTGCGCACCCCTGAGGTTGGTGGCTCAATTCCCGTGAGTGAATAAACAGCATAGGAACAAGATAGGAGCCTCCCCCGATTGCCTACTGGCATTCAGGCATCCCACAGGTAAAGATAACACCGCCTGAAAAAAATCTTTTCACAGAGGCAGCCAGCCACCTCGATGATCCCTGGCTTACAGGTGCCATACACTTTTTAAAAAAAATAATCCAAAATCATGTTGTAAAAGCTTCAATTTTCCAATTTTATCTGGGACCTTAGTTCATTTACAAGATCAAAATCTGTACTTTTTTTTTTTTTTTTTTTGCTATTTATTTCAGATTTTTAAAATTTTTAAACTTAAAATTTAAAGTTTCATTCAGGACTGAAAGCAGACTCACCTGGCATTTTCAAACTTGCCATTACAAAGATCTCAATCGTTTACAAGTACTTAATGAGCAATTTGTGAAAGTGATTAGAAAGTGAGGCTTGCAAACTTAATGTCCTTTAAATGTCTGCTGTGGTTGTGAACAAGATGGCTAATCTCATCATTTACCAGTGCTAAAATGCACAGAAAACCACTGTTCTGCAGTCTTCTCATGAGAAGCAGCCATCTGGAGCACATGTTGTCTTCTCCTGATCCAGAGTGGTTCCAAGAAACTGGTTTACACACCTGTTGAGGGATACGGGCTTTGTCAGTTTATTTCCATGTCTTACACTATATTGTCAGTAGTACAATGATACAAAATAGCACTCTGGACATAACCTTACCAGCGGTGGGTTTCAGATTATGTTACTACCGGTTCGCCCAGTGCATGCATGCTAGCTTCGTGCATGTGCGCGCCTGGTTCATGCACATGCCTGCCTTCCGCACATGCACCCAGTCTTCCGTGCACATGCTTTGTGTGTGTGCGCACCTTCTGCGCATGCACCTGGCCTCAAAAAAATGCCTAAATAGAGCCACGGTGGCACAGTGGTTAGAGCGCAGTACTGCAGGCTACTTCTGCTGATCACCGGTTGCCAGCAGTTTGGCAGATCGAATCTCACCAGGCTCAAGGTTAACTCAGCCTTCCATCCTTCCAAGGTCAGTAAAACGAGGACCCATTTTGTTGGGGGCAATATGCTGATTCTGTAAACTGTTTAGAGAAGGCTGAAAAGCACTGTGAAGCAGTATATAAATCTAAGTGCTATTGCTATTGCTAAATAGGATGGCATAGAGCCAGGGAGGGTGGGTGGGTGGGTGGGCCCATCCGCGATTTCAGCTACCAGTTCGGGCGAACCGGTCCATACCGGCTAAATGTCACCTCTGAACCTTACTCTCACAAGCTATTTTTTTGTTTATGTGCAGAACCATTGCCTGACTTTGATAGAATTAAAAGTACATTCATACAGGTAGTGCTCAGTTTAGGATCATTCATTCAGCAACTGAAACTGTATGAGCTGTTATGATGAGTCCTCAAAGTTCTGACTGTACCGGCACTCCCATAGTCATGTGATTATTCCCTTAAATCTGATAACAACCTTATTTATTTACTTTAATTTATGAAACAGCTCCCATCTTAAATATGTAACTCTGGGTGATAAACAATCCTTACAAAAAACATCCATCCCTCCTTCCCTCCCTCTATCCATCCACAACAAATTAAAACCAGGCTCAAGGTTGACTCAGCCTTCCATCCTTTCTAAGGTAGGTAAATTGAGGACCCAGTTTGTGGGGGCAATAGGCTGACTTTGTAAAAATATACAAAAGTATGAAGGCTATTGCTTAACGCATTGTAAGCCATCCTGAGTCTCCGGAGAAGGGTGGCATATAAATCAAATTTAAAAAAACAAACAAACAATCCTATGCAAAAGAGGAAACCTGAGGCTGTGCATAGCAATTTCACAAAAACAGATACATGTATATTAGGTTCCACCAACATCCTAACCTTAATACTTGGGGGGAAAGCCAGTGTCAGTGTTCTGATGGATGTCCTAATTAGAATAGAATAGAATAACAGAGTTGGAAGGGACCTTGAAGGTCTTCTAGTCCAACCCCCTGCCCAGGCAGGAAACTCTATACCACTTCAGGCAAATGATTATCTAACATCATCTTAAAAATTTCCAGTGTTGGAGCATTTGCAACTTCTGCAGGCAAGTTTTTCCACTGATTAATTGTTCTGTCAGGAAATTTCTCCTTAGTTCTAAGTTGCTTCTCATTTTAACAGCCTTCCAGAAGGTCAAGGTGACCTCTTTGGAAGAATCTTAACAAAGTCAAGACTCTGCAGTTTGAGAAACAAAAATCCCTACTTATTTCCTATTGTCTATCTGGTATCACATGACTTCATTGCACTAATGCCCCGCTCCCCCTTGGCCAAACAGGAAACAGGGGGTGTGCTCCTCTAAGCAGTGCTTAGGCAGTATGTTCTGTGATTGCTAGGCCTTATAAAGAAGTGGTGTAATTGTATGTGGAATGACCTTGGGAAACATGAGGAACAGTCATGGCCAGAGGATGGTTGGGCAAGAGGAAGCTTAACGAATGCGGGTGAGGCAAATGTCTCAGCAGGACCCTTCCTAGTTTAATTGTGCTGTATAGATGAAAGGGGAGAAACCTACCATCAGACTTGCAAGATTCTGTTAAAGTAACCTTAAAATGTAGTAGAATTAGTCCATCTGGTCATGCGTCTTGTCTGGAGAACCTGGCTAGGCTGACATATGCCCTGTGGCTGCTGTATACTCCTGTCTCATTTTCTAAGAAGAATGATTCAGTGAACCTTGGATAGTCTCAGTGTTGTCTGGGATTTGAGTAAGCACAACAAGGGAAGGAGCATAATTTGACCCCTAATCGATCCGCTAGAGTTTAAGGTTGAAATGGATCCTCTCTGGCCCCAGTACTAGTTGAGTGCATTGTTTATGCAACACATGGGATCTTTAAATGACTCAGGTTCATTCTGTAAACCCAGACATGCTATAAGAATCCTAGCCTTCATAGATATAGGGCATGGGATACAGCTTGAATCAAAGTTCTTCCGAGTTCTCACATTCTTGTATTTTAACTCCTGTCTCTTCCCAACTGATTTCTACAATAGATTTATTTATTTTTATTTATTATTAAATTTATAGACCGCCCTTCTCCCAAAGGACTCAGGGCGGTGTACAGCCAAAATAAAAAACATAAATACAAACATTAAAAACAATTTAAAAAGATATATATAAATTTGGCCCCAAAGTTAAAAAACAATAACAAAACATATCAAAAACATTTAAAAAGCATTAAGCTAGCCCGGCTTGCTGAAAAAGGAAGGTCTTCACGGCATGGCGGAAGGCACCGAGGTCTTGAATTCTTCGTATCTCTGGGGGCAGTTGATTCCAGAGAGCAGGTGCCACCACAGAGAAGGCCCTCCCCCTGAGGGCCACCAGTCTACATTGCTTGGCCGATGGCACCCTGAGGAGGCCCTCTCTGTGGGAGCACACCGGTCGGTGGGAAGTCGTTGGTGGCAGCAGACGGTCTCGAAGGTATCCAGGTCCTATGCCATGGAGCGCTTTAAAGGTAATGACCAACACCTTGAAGCACACCCGAAAGACCACTGGGAGCCAGTGCAGCTCACGCAGGAGGGGTGTTATGTGGGAGCGCCATGCAGCTCCCATCACTACCTACGCGGCCGCATTCTGGATCAGCTGAAGTCTCCGGGTGCTCTTTAAGGGGAGCCCCATGTAGAGAGCGTTGCCGTAGTCCAGGCGAGAGGTGACGAGGGCATTAGTGACTGTGCACAAGGAATCCCGATCTAGGAAGGGCCGCAACTGGCGGATCAGGCGAACCTGATAAAAAGTCCCCCTGGCCACAGCAGTCAGATGTTCCTCCAAGGACAGCTGTGTATCCAGGAGGATGCCCAAGTTGTGCACCCTCTCCGTGGGGGCCAATGACTCGCCTCCAATAGTCAGTGATGGAGTCAACTGACTATATCGGGATGCCGGGAACCACAGCCACTCAGTCTTGGATGGGTTGAGCCTGAGCCTGTTCCTCCCCATCCAGATCCACACAGCCTCCAGGCACCGGGACATCACTTCAAGGGCATCATTGGGGTGGCCCGGGGTGGAGATGTACAGCTGGGTGTCATCAGCGTACTGGTGGTACTTCACCCCGAAGCCACGGATGATCTCACCCAGTGGCTTCACATAAATGTTGAACAAAAGGGGCAAGAGAACCGACCCCTGAGGCGCCCCACATATGAGGCGTCTCGAGGTCGACCTCTGCCCCCCTGCCAACACGAACTGCGACTGGTCCGAGAGAAAGGAGAAGAACCACCATAATACGGTGCCGCCCATCCCCAACTCTTCCAACCAGTGCAGCATGATACCATGGTCGATGGTATCAAAAGCCGCTGAGAGGTCTAACAGGACCAGAATAGAGGAGCAACCCCTGTCCCAAGCCCTCCAGAGATCATCTACCAATGCGACCAATGCCATTTCCGTGCTGAATCCGGGCCTAAAGCCCGACTGGAATGGATCTAGATAAGATGTTTCCTTCAGGTATTGTGGAAACTGTCGTGCGACCACACTCTCAACAACCTTCACAACAAAGTGAAGGTTGGAGACAGGACGATAGTTAGCTAACACTGCCGGGTCCAGGGAAGGCTTCTTGAGGAGAGGTCTCACCACCGCCTCTTTCAAGGCTGCGGGGAGGTAACCCTCACTCAGTGAAGCGTTGATAATTCCCTGGAGCCAGCCTCGTGTCACCTCCCGGGAAGCCAGTACTAACCAGGAGGGACACGGGTCCAATAAACATGTGGCTGCACTAAGTCTCCCCAAAATCCTGTCCACGTCATCAGGGGTCACAGAGTCAAACTCTTCCCAGATAACATTCTCAAGACTATTCCTCGCCACCCTGCCTGAATCTACCCAGTTAGAGTCCACATCCCCCCGAATCTGTGCGATTTTGTCATGCAGATATTGTCCAAATTCCTCAGCCCTGCTTTCCAGATGCAGATGGCTCCACCCTACTCTCATTGGCACACTTAAGAGAACAAGAGAACCAGATGTTAATGACTTGTGTGCAAGGAAGGCACTCAAAGGATTAAAGAAACCAAACCCAGAAACTGGAGATTTCTAATTTGAGGTTAGATTGAGTTAAGTAAAGAACTCTTTTTCAGCTCGACTGAGAACATCAGTGAAGGACATATGCTAAACCATTTCTGGCACTGAGACAAAGAACCCCACTAAATTGCATCAAGGAAAAGTTGGGGTCAAAATGTGCATAAACAACCAGATGAACACAAAACAACAGAATGCTCATTTTGTACAAAATTGTCTTCTGTCAGATTCCGACATAATATCCTTTCATTCAGTGAGTTGCACTTGGTGAGCGCCCTGCAAAGTGTCAGGTAATGTAATTAATTTAGTGTTAGGAATTCTAAGACCTTCAGCTAGAGAAAAATGCTACAACAGCAGTTTAAAAAAAATTAAAAAGAGAAAACAGTCAAATAATAAATCTCATCACAAGTACCCTCTGTCTGAAGCTGCCATGATTTCAGCAGTGATTAAAGGCTACAAGTGGTAAGAAACTGTAGTGATAAACTTCCTTTGTAGCAGAATACTCCTAATTTGTGATACACAGCAAGACCTTGGAGTTCATTAGCAATAAAGTCCTTATTGTGTGTGGGTGAGTGGGAAGAGAGCAAGGGAGGGAGGAAAGCTGAATGATTATGACAGTCTATTCACACATTCTTTAAATAATGAAAGTGGTCTTTACAAAGGATCTTTCGTTATCTCTCATTTGGCATCCACTACTTTTCTTCTTTCAGTATCTGGAACTAATAAGTAAACCACAAACATAGCTACTCCTCAGCATTCTTCCCTTGCCTTTCCCGACTGGCATCCCATCCACCAGCATTTTCTTCCATTCCCATTAATTGGTCCTTAGAGAGTCTCCCTCTCCTACCTTTGCTGTGACAGTCAGTGAACATTTCTTCACCATCCTGAGTCAGAGGCCCTGTGATAGCTCACAAGTCATAGATTGAACTGGAGCTGTTCTACTCCCTTCCATAATGTTTAATGCATAAGGCTTTTAAAATGGCACCATTAAGGGGATCGCACATACTTTATTTTGAAAGGATAATGGATTTCTTCAGTTATCGTGTGACTGTGTTTATTAAAAAATATGAAATAGGTTTTTGTATGTCTTACACACACACACACACACACACACACACACACACACACACACACACACACTCAAACCTAATGGGAAATCCTAACAGGCAGTTGTCTGTCATATGACTTTTTGGTTTCTGAAACCTGAAAGGTGAGAAAGCTCTAAAGGAGGACTTCTCTCCACCTCTATCTCCCAAGGTAATGCATTGACTTGAAAGGAATGCTACTCCCCCCCCCAATAATTTATCTTTAAAATAGGAGAAACATTTTAGATTGTCTGAGAATGTGAAAATGGAGAGAGATGAGGCTCCCCCCCCCCGTCTAATCGTCCTTTTGGCAAGCAGGATTGTCTAAAATCCAAGGTCATCTTCCTTCCAGGTAAATACATTTTTTATTAGATGCTTGCAATTTGGGGCATTAAATTAATACTTAGGGTAATATTATTTTCAACTTTATTGGAAGTCACTACATTTTTATAGTTCAACTTTTCCAAATTTGTTGAAGTTTTATTTAAAGAAAATCTGGTTTTACAATTAAATAATTATAGGTATTGCCATTTTACATCCTTTTATTATCAATTCCATTTTTAGATTAATCACTCTAATAAGAATTATGATTTGTGGAGGTGTCGTGGAAATTTCATACCCATGAGTTATAAAAACTTTCTTAACTATGGAACAGCAACATATTATTTTTTAAGGATTTGAATTTTGGTTGTTTGCTACAGTAAATTGATGGTGCTGAAATCCATCTTTTCTTTCATCTGAATCCCCAAATTTGTGTTTGATTTGATATTCATCAACAGTTCAGAACCGGATACAGGTAAGCCAATTAAGCCTGAACTAAGTCAAGACCGGATCTGTAAACACAGAAAAACAGAAGTATGAATAATATGTCTAAATTCTCATTAGAGATTCAGTTTGACGCAGTGGTTAAGGTGCCAGGTTAGAAACCAGGAGAACATGAGTTCCAGTCCTGCCTTAGGCACAAAGCCAGCTGAGCAACTTTGGGCCAGTCACTCTCTCTCTCTCTCACCCCTGGGAAGCACGCAAGGGCAAACCACTTGTGTAAACTTTGCCAAGAAAACTGCAGGGATTTGTAGCTGTAGGTCAAGGCTAACTTGAAGGCCAAATATATATGAATTTTTACTGCTGTCTCAAAATGTTAATTAAGCAACAAGCATATCAAATTAAGTAATTGATTAATAATATATGTTATACATACGTATATAAACAATTAACAATAAATAATACAAAGCAAAGATAATCAAAATATATTGCAATTGTTGTAGTTTATTTGTTGATGATATAAGCACTGAGATCATATAAAAAGCAAAGTACTTGTTTAATAATGCCTGTCAAATCAAGGTAGGATGATAAACCTGTAGACTTCTTTCAGCAGGTGATCAGGGAAGAAATAGAGGAAGATGAATTTGAGAATTTTTGTATTGTATGATATGAGCTGCCATCCCAAGGTTTAATATTATGCAGTCATCTTACCCATATCCCACTCAATATTTTTGGAATTGTTTACAGCTTATCTAATATTTAGTATATTGTATGAACTTGGAATGGCTTGCATTTATGATTGCAAAATAATAGGATTGCAACCTATGATTTTTCATTTCAATTTCTGATCAATCAAAAGAAATTATCAGGGTATTGTGTGAACCATGTTTGCTTCCATCTCCCCCTCCCCTCCTTCTTCTTCTCCTCCTTTTTCTTCTTCCCTTACTATTATCAATGGTATTTTCAAAAATCCATTATAGCATATGCGGGAATAGATATTGCATATGAGACTTGCTAAATCAATTCTTATTAAATGTATTAATTGTAATACATAGAGTATTTTAATAATATTTCATTTTACTAGCTGCATTCTCCAATACCTTGTCAACAACTGACAGTGGCTTACAGCAATAAAACTAAAAAGTGGTTTAAAGCAATAAAACTAAGCTTTAACAAACAACCATGCTAGGGAGGAATGTATCAGATGTATTACAACCATTAGTAATGCTTAATAAGATCACACCTAATTTAGGATCACACCTAAAATTAAGACTTGTCACATGTGGTGGCAATGCCCCAAAGCAAAGAAATATTGGGAACAGATAAGGAAATGGTTACGGGAGATAATAGGAGAACAAATTGAATTTAAACCTGAATTATTTTTATTAGGAATAATTAATCAAAAGATAAAGAAGCAACTCCAACATATCATTTTACATATAGTAACAGCAGCATGAATTGTTTATGCCCAATGTTGGAAACTGGAAAATATACCAGCCAATGAGAGGATTATTCATAAAATATTAGAATGTGCCGAGATGTATAAGCTCACATTAGAAATAAAAGGCAAGGAAGAAACAGAATTTTACGAGGTTTGGGATAAGTAGTATAAGTGGTTAGAACAGAGAAACAAAAATGTATAGAAATAAATGTAAATAACTGTAAGAGACACATGACACAGTACTGTTAAAAATGCTTATTGCTATGTAAATTGGAAAAATGGAAAATAAAAATTAAATTAAATTAAATTAAAACTTGTAGGAAAAGCCAGGTTACGAGTTCCTTCCTGAAGGTCACTAGAGTAGGACCAAATGGAGCTCTATAGGGCAGGCACAGCAACCAAGAAAACATAACTCTTAAATCATATAAAATAGCATGGAATTGATGTGATCCAGAGCCTTCCAAATTTACCAGGATTTATTTTTTATTTTTTATTAAATTTCTATACCATCCATTTCACTTGAGTGACTATTAGATTTTTTTTTCAATCTTCCCTAA
Source organism: Pantherophis guttatus (assembly GCF_059756535.1). Taxonomy (NCBI): domain Eukaryota; kingdom Metazoa; phylum Chordata; class Lepidosauria; order Squamata; family Colubridae; genus Pantherophis; species Pantherophis guttatus. The sequence continues at coordinate 190,779,406 of NC_142063.1, forward strand.
AAAGAGAAGTTGGAGACTAGCATTGTTGGGTTGAGGAGGAGATCTAACATCACTTTATCCAAGACAAGCAAGATCATTTCTTCACTCAAAGATGAATTCATTATTTCTTGGACCCAACCACACACCTTATCCCAGAGGGCCTTGACCAGCAGGAAGGTCATGTACCTAAAAAATACAGTAGATCCCCAGCCTCAGGGACATTGCTTTAGAGATTTATAGGCTCAAATTCTCCACAGCTAACAGAAGATGACTCTGGTCAATACACTCAGAAAGATCTGTCCAGCTCAAGCCCAACTCAAAGAAGATCCAATTGTATCCATCAAAAATTTAGAGCAATCCTCAGAGTGGAGCACATTGATTCATGAATTATCACAATTATCACACATTTCATGGGTGAAATCCAGCAGGTTCTGACAGGTTCTGGAGAACTGGTAGCGGAAATTTTGAGTAGTTCGGAGAACCAGCAAATATCACCTCTGGCTGGCCCCAGAGTGTGGTGGGAATGGAGATTTTGCAATATCCTTCCCCCAGGAATGGGAAGGGAATGGGGATTTTGCAGTATCCTTCCCCCAGGAATGGGAAGGGAATGGGGATTTTGCAGTATCCTTCCCCTGCCACGCCCACCAAGCTAAGCCAAGCCCACCAAGCCACGCCCACAGAACCAGTAGTAAAAAAAATTGGATTTCACCATTGATTATACCCCATTTCTGATGTAATCACCCTCTATCATAGTTTAATCATTTACACCGAGCACATGATACATATCTCAAGCTGAATTATAACACAACAAATACACTTTGAATTTAAGATGAACTACCTCTAAAAAAGAAAATAAGAAGTTTTCTAATTAGAAAATCAGAACATTAGAAAAAAAACTCTTGTCTGTCTGTATTACTGTGATCTCTTTTTTAAAAAATATACTATTTGGAGGGGGAGGGGAAACCAGCTAAGCCAAATCCAAGGCTGATCTTGTTTTAATTTGGAAGTGAGTTCCATGTTACCTTGGCAACATTTAAGAGTATGCCAAAAACATATCCCTTCCATTACCAGTGAGGATTATATATTTCTCCAAGAATAAAAACCGTGAATACTATCAGTAGCCATTTACCATTAATATCTCCAGAAACCTCCCTCAAGAGTTTTTGTCCTTGCCTCCCATTATTTCCTCTGGTTTCCTTGTTCTTTGATGGTGTTATTTTTAATGTTTCATTAAAAAAAAAGATTTACTCTTAATCAGGATCTGTTTATTGAATGTGAAGTCAGCAAGACTCTGGAAGAAAAGAAGAAGGCAGGCCATCAGCTTTTCAGATGCCTTGTTCTTATTATGAACAATGGAAGGTCCCTTAAACAGTCTTCTCTAACTGTTCTCCTTCCCACAGTGTCTCTATTACAAATATTTTCTCCTACTTTACACATTCCAAACTATTCATCTAGCATGCAAGGTAATGTTGTCAGAACAAGACTATGAAAGATGGAACTTACATTAGAACACTATTTTCTTTCTATTGTACACACCTGAGATAACTTGTTCTGGTCATTTCAGAGCAATTCTTTCACTAATTCTATTTTTTCAGAAATTAATCCCTCCATATGCTTTCCAAAAGTCAGCCTATTAAGAGTCCTCTTAATCCTTAAAATAAAATCGTAACAATGAGCCTAACAATGAAGTAAACTTTACAATGAAGTAAACTTTAAAAAGATGTTTTAAAAAGTGTTTTAAAAAGATACAAGCATTGTCAAGAATTCATACATATAACATCTGATCTTGTCTGACCCTGCAAAATTCAGATTAAATGAGGAGGAAATCCAAAGTCTCATAAAGACTTTCTATTATCTTCCTTTAATAATACTCTTTGGTACTGTATATAAACACTAGTAGACACTTCTTTGTTACTCAAGTTGTAGCAGCTCTCCCTTAATCTCAGTTCCCAAAAAACCTTTAAAAAAACCTGTCAGACTGTAAATGTCATTTGTTACTGTTCAGAATTCTCTTACAGATGGTGTTCCACAGTGGCTCAGTCATTCACAGATTAGTGTCCCCATTTGGCTCCACACAGAAGTGTGAATATTTCAGTGTGGTGGTGTGCAATCATTTTCACCTTTGTTTCGGAGTGTCTTCATGCCGGGAGAGGTGTCTTTAAAAATATCACAGCAAGATGAACGGTGGCTTTTATTTCCCGCATATTAAAATCAGAGACATGCTTGCTCACATAGGCACCCAGACAGCCTATCCAATTACCTGTAGCTTTATTTGGAATCTTTAGAACCAGTCCAGCTTTAAACATGATTCTATTTAGAATTAATCAAAACTTAGACATTGTTTTGTAGTAGTGTGGCATCTAACTTCAAACAAACAAACAATGTAGTTTTTATACCTAATCATTTAGTATTTTATGGTAATTATCTATCAGAATGAAGACTAATGAAAGGATACTTTTTATCAAATAAAAAGGACATTTGGTTTTGGACACATATTACCTGTATTTATTCTGTGGTAGTTTCACCTATTTATTCTTATGTTATTTATATTATTCATTTCCTCACAGATTGGTTTCTGCATGTATCCATGAGCATACATATACACATATCACCAAATTTCTCTATGCTCAATGATTGCCAGCTCAGTATGTGGATTGATTTCACTGAAAAATTGGCTTCTGAAAGGAAAATGATCTAAATACCCTAGATAACCAATGCAAGCTGGAACACTATAGAGTTGGTTGCATATAATAAGCTGCAGATAAAAATATTTATATTCAGCGAAAGATGCACATAAAATGGATTTATTAAGAAATGTTATAGGCAGATTCAGTGACAATTATCTTGTTTTTTTTTTAAACAAAGAAGAATGATGCAAATAAAAATGATAGAGGGGATTGGTGATTCATTGTATGCAAACTGAAAAGGAGCAGATGTAGATTGAGTTGTACATTCGTGTGAATATTGTATAATTTTGAAATGCTCACAGGACACAATTATAATACAAGATTTAACTTGTCTTTTAAAGCTTTTTTGCTTCTCCCAAGAACTTCGCAATCTGAGGATAATCTGAATTCTTAATTTTCACAATATTAAAAAACCCAGGTTCCCTTTAAGGAAACAAGGGTATTAAGCTGTATATAATATGCATATTTTGATTTCTTATGCTGAGACTAAAGTTGAAACTGGAATTTTTGACCATTTAGAAAATCTCTCACTCATAATTGGCTGACCTTGTACTTTATTTTACATTTGTCTTTATCCAAATTTCAAGGCAACACCTAGCCTTATAAATTCTTTACAAAGTGACACTGCATTCTTCATTCATTCTTAATAAACAAAATGTGCTCTCTCCCCCACCCCTAAACATTTCACTTTTAAAACTTTACAAGCTGTTAAATTTCACATCCCTTCTGCTCCATTTCCCTACCAAACTTCTAGCACATGCCATGTAAATTGTTAAGTCAAGCACCTGGCATGCAAACAACCTTGTTAAAGTTGGAAAAGAAATGCAAAGACAAAGGAGTAGCAGAATATATACCTAGATATTTAACTCATGATGAGTAAATTTCTCAGAACTATGGATGGAGAGTTCCATGCTGTTGTTGAGAACAGATCATATCCTCATTGGAAATCTGATCATCCCCATCATCTCAGTATTTTAACACTTATGTGGCAACTTAGGCAATTAGAAGTGCTATAGATATATGACTTCATCATTCCTTCTTAGAGTTTTTGCTTAATTTTGTTTGGAACAGTGTAGACAAGCTTCTACCCCTTAAAGCCCTTGATCAGAACTTTTGTGAATCATGTAAATTATGCACTTGCATTTTGAAATACAGCACACAGTTATGTACATCACACTATTATGCGTCTCATCGTTTGCCCCTTCCCTCTCCCAATGACTCTGCTACCCCAGCCTTACCCTTTTATTAGGAGTTTCTAAGCCAAAAAGTATCATGGGCTATAAGATTAACCTTGGGAGACTGGAGGAAGAGCCAGATGGGGTGAAAGCATCTCAGAATTGACCTTCTCTAGTTTGCTGGAGCATAAAATCAGGGGAGAGAAAGTGCTTTCAGACTTGCAAGAACCTTGTTACTCCTGTAACCTTACAGTGAAGGTGGTAGCACTAGTAGTCATGATTTGGTGTTCTGTCTGGACTATTTCAAAGTGCCATGATCAGGAGAGTGCATCAATCTTTTTCCAATAATCTCCAAGATCCTATTGGAATAGCAACCCTTTTTTCCAGTGCCTGGAAAGTCTTGGCTACAAAGGATGCTGCTTAGCACTCTGAAGGGAATGACTATGAATAAATAGCACAGTTGCAGGGTTATGTGGGATGCCTTGTGGTTCTGGGGGTAGGTAAGATTTTCCTGCATTGAGGCTAGACTTTTCTGCCAGCCATCCCACATAAGTGCTGATGTACTGTATATCCCTGGATGGATGCCATACATGGGCTGAAGTTTTAAAAAATTAATTTTTAGGGGGAATATACTGCCCAGGAGACTACACATGAGCCTCATTTTTATTTGTTGTTATGGGATACTAGTCTTCAAATTTGCTATTATGAGGTATTCCAGGTTTATTTTATCCCATGCAAAGAAATTTACATGATAGCGGTCCAAATATATATATATATATATATATATATATATATATATATATATATATATATGTATGTATGTATGTATGTATGTATGTATATATGTATGTATGTATGTATGTATGTATGTATGTATGTAGGTCTTTGGTTATTCGGGTCTTCTCCCACGTAAAATTGGAAGTGTCTTGGCGACGTTTCGACGAAGTCTCATTCGTCATCTTCAGGCTGGTGTTCTCAGGGTCAGATGACGAATGAGACTTCGTCGAAACGTCGCCAAGACACTTCCAATTTTACGTGGGAGAAGACCCGAATAACCAAAGACCTACATACAAACACCCGCGAAAACCTGAGAAAACATATATATATATATATATATATATATATATATATATATATATATATATATATATATAATTTATTATCCTTTTGGGGTTTTCTACTACTATATTTCTTCCCTCTTTTTTCTGTCTACAAACAAAAAAATCTAGATGGAAAAATTGAACACTTTACTTTGATTGTAAAGCCTTATATGTGGATGCACTCTGAGTGCTGTATTCAGATAAAGTGTGTGAGCATCTAGGGAGTTGCAGTATGATGGAGGGACTAGTAGATCTAATTAGTGCCAACCAGTAAAACAAAAATATTTCTTCAGAGTGTATGTGGAGAGCTGAAGTACATCCTCTAAAGAAGTAAAATCAGAGAAAAAAATCACATCTTATCCTATGGTGCCTTTCTTCCAAAAACAAAAAACAAAACAAAACCAGGAAAGGTCTTGATTTATTCTTTTATAAGTGAATTAAGTCATGCATCCATGCAAGATAGTGTGCAACACCTAGAATCTGTGAAATGTTTAATTGTGCACTAATTAATTACCGTATTTTTCACTCCATAAGACACACCGGACCATAAGATGCATCTAGGTTTCGAGGAGGAAACGAAGAAAAAAATGATGAATCTAGAGTGCTGTCTCACTGTGCATATGGAGCGCCGAATATGGAGCAGAAGTGTAGTGAGGGCAGGAGGCGGAGCCTGAGAGGACCACAGATAGGTGTACTCTCATGTGTCAGCTCTGCCTATTGACTCCTGCACACCGGCAGGGTTCAGCACTGTATAAGGACCCCACCGCTGCGGCCCGGCAGTGATATTCGCTCTATAAGACACACAGACATTTCCACCCATTTTTTTGGGGGGGAAAGTGTGTCTTATGGAGCAAAAAGTATAGTATATACTGATTATTGGGGGCGAGATCTTGTCCCCCTCAGAGAGGGTTCGCAACTTGGGTGTTCTCCTGGATGCACAGCTGTCCTTGGAAGATCATATGATGGCCGTGACCAGGTGAGCTTTTTATCAGGTTTGCCTGATATACCAGTTGCGTCCCTTTCTGGACCGGGATGCCCTGCGCACGGTCACTCATGCCTTCGTCCCGTCCCGTCTGGACTACTGTAATGCTCTCTACATGGGGCTCCCCTTGAAGAGTGCTCAGAGGCTCCAACTGGTCCAGAATGCGGCCGCATAGGTGGTTATGGGGGCGACTCGGTGCACCCATGTAACACCCCTCCTGCGCGAGCTGCACTGGCTCCCGGTGATCTTCTGAGTGCGATTCAAGGTGTTGGTCACCACCTTTAAAGCGCTCCATGGCTTAGGACTGGGGTATATACAAGACCGCCTTCTGCCAGCAACAGCCTCCCACCGGCCAATACGCTCCCACAGAGAGGGGCTCCTCAGGGTGCCATCGGCCAAACAATGCCAACTGGCGACACCCAGGGAGAGAGCCTTCTCTGGGGGTGCACCAGCCCTCTGGAATAAGCTGCCCCTTGAGATTCGTCTCATCCCCGAGCTGCGTACCTTTCGCCGCGCCTTGAAGACCTTTTTGTTTCAACAAGCCGGCCTGGCATAATACGAATTTTAGAATGGGTGTATATTTGTTTTAATCTATGGGCCAAATTTTTTATATATTCGATTTTAAATTTTTTTAAATTTTGTAAATTTATATGTGTTTTAATATGGCTGTACACCGCCCTGAGTCCTCCGGGAGAAGGGCGGTATAGAAATCTAATAAACATAAACATAAACATAAACATAAAAATAAACATATTCCATTTTTGTTTTCTTCCAATAATTTATTCATTTCTTAACAGTGCTTGTAATCTGCCTCAATCCTGAAGGATTTGGGAATACAATACCAAAGCAAATAAAACTTTCCATAACAAAAGAACCTCGATTAAAAAAAAGATAATGCCATCCATCAGTCATCTGGGGTGAAATTTCATTAAAACAATATAGATTTAACTTCCTTGCGGAATGTCAACAATTCTGGACCACAATGTTCCACCAAATGGCAACTGCCACAGAAAAGTTCTGTGGTCTTGTCAATATCCCATGTACCTAGAGAAAAGGAGCACTCTCAACTGACTTTTCTGGGTAATTGAATTGGGCAGCCATATTCACTTTCATCAAGGCATTGCCTGGTACAATATATCTAGTGCTATGATATGTAGGGTTTTAAAGGCAATGACCAACAATTTCAACTGAATCCATAACTATTTCAATGACCTTAACACATATGTTATCCTTATGGATGGGTTGTTCTACTAGTTATCTAGTCACTATATGTTGTACAGTACCAGGTGCAACTTCCTGGTCACCTCAAAAGGCTGTCCCTTGTATAGCATATTGCAGTAGTCTGGCTGAGTGGTTATCAGGGTGTGATATTAGGACACCCTAGGACACCCTGGGTACTTACGAGATTGCCTTCTGCCACCAATAGCCTCCCACCGGCCAATACACTCCCACAGAGAGGGACTCCTCAGGGTGCCGTCGGTCAAACAATGTCGACTGGTGACCCCCAGAGGGAGAGCCTTCTCTGTGGGGGCACCTGCCCTCTGGAATGAATTGCTCCCAGAGATTCGTATGATCCCTGACCTACGTACCTTTCACCGTGCCCTTAAGATTTTACTGTTTCAACAGGCTGGGCTGGCTTAATAACGAATTTTAATGAGTGTTTTAGTTTTTAAATATAGGGCCAAATTATTTAATATGTTTTAAATTGTTTTTAAATTTTATGGATTTATGTATTTTATTGTGGCTGTGCACCGCCTTGAGTCCCTCGGGAAAAGGGTGGTATAAAAATTTAAATAATAAATAATAAATAAATAAAAATAAACATCTGAGCCCAGATAAGATTGCAAATGGAAACCAGTAGGAGTTAAAAGTGCAGAAGGTTGTTCATGCCATGAACTATTGCTTTTAAGGGGAGCACAATCCCAACACAAATAATTACTGGAAGCTAAGGTTAGTAGCAACTAGGAACTCCATGTTGGAGGAGCTTTGAGTTCTGTGGAACCCCGCATTGTAGTTCCCGTGGACTCAGGGGCTTCTCTCCCTTTCCTCCCAGACCACTGATTGGAACCACCCACTTAGATAAGAATGAAGTATTCCTCACATCTATTGGATTTTTGAGAGTAAAACATAAAAGAAATCAACACAAATAATTAGCTTCAGATTCACTGTTTTGCTCCATTCTATATTATTTCTCATGACATTGTTTGTCTTCAAATAATAAACAATGCTGCTTTCACATTAATAGCCACAACAAATCATATCATGACTAATCACTAATCTCAATTGTTAGTTTAAAGGGATGCGGTGGCTCAGTGATTAAGACCCTGAGCTTGTTGATCGAAAGATCAGCAGTTCAGCGATTCGAATTCCTAGTGCCGCATAATGGGGTAAGCTCCCATTACTTGTCCCAGCTTCTGCCAGCCTAGCAGTTCGAAAGCACGAAAAAAATACAAGTAGAAAAATAGGGACCACCTTTGGTAGGAAAGTAACAGCGTTCCGTGCGCCTCTGGCATTTAGTCATGCCAGCCACATGACCACGGAGACGTCTTTGGCTTTGAAACAGAGATGAGTACCACCTCCTAGAGTCGGGAACGATTAGCACATATGTGCGAGGGGAACCTTTACCTTTTAAGGACTACTTTCTTAATGCACAGAGATGCTTATTTTTATCCTGCAGTGCTCAGTCTACACATGGTACTTCGTAACAGCTTTCAAAATCAAAATTCTACAAAGTAGGATCATGACACCAAAATCTACATATTTTAGTTATCGTTTGGGAGGTATCTCATAGCTCCTCTACTGTAATTGCAAATGATACAGAAACTAGCTTCAAAAGAAGACTACTTTCCCAATATCCTAGGCTAATATCAAAATTAGTCATTTCAAATAAATCTACCATTCCCATAGGACAACTACAGATTATTATTTATTGAAACAAAAGTCAGCACTCACTGTCTGATTGTATAATTCTGTATGTGCTTGTCAGCAATGGTTCCAACTCATTGGATTTTCTTCTAATCCAATTTACATCTTGACCCTTTAATTCATAAAATAGGGTGAGATTTGAAACAACTCTTTTTGTCTACTGTAAATAAGACTTCTATATAAGACATCACTCTTACATAGAATAAATTAATTATTTAGAAGCAGTTGATGGACAATTGTTCTGATGAAATCATCCTATAATTTCTGCCATGTTTCTCATATCAGCATTGCTTTGAAAGGCTATAGTTTAGAACATTCTTAGATCAACAAATAATAATTACAAAAGGGCTTATTAGTTGTTCTTACCTTCTCAGGCCATAGTAGAACAAAATTACCACTCAAATTAATTTAAATTATAATTACAAAAGGGCTCATTAGTTGTTTTTAACCTTATATATTGACAAGAAAACAAATGTTTTCAAATATATCATAAACATCTAAATTTGATAAGGATTCATATAAATTGGGAAAGCCTCATGTATTAATTTTAAAATGTCACTTTACTTTTTTCCTGAGATAGGCTCCTAACAGAGAATAGGATATTTAATTGATTAAATTGTTTAATTACTTTACTACAAAAGTAACTGAACACACTTTTTTTTTTTACTTATTGGTCAGCTTCTGTGAAATATTTAGTATATTAATTACATCATTATTGAGCTATTAAATTATGCTGCTACATACAGCAGAAATTGGATAATACTTCACACTTAGACAGAATGGGCTTTCAAGTTAGATTTAAAAAAAAAACCCAACCTAAATCTGAAAAGTTTCATTTCATATAGAATAGAACAATATTTTGAAGACTGAAGTATCCTCCTTTTCTGTCACAATGATAACTGTAAAATCATTGTACCTTTATTCCTTTTCTTCAGTCCTGTCTAAGTGTGGAAGCCAAGCAACTTCTCGTTAGTATCTGTGGTTCTGTAGTATCTTCACTCCAAGACAGAAATGTCACAGCACTATGTGTTAAGGTATACTGAGGTAAATGACTTGCCACAATCCTTCTCAATATTTTTTTTAAAACTTCTTGACATCACAAACTGAAAGAATATGATAACTGGGCATTAAACAACAAGGAAAAAAATGGCTGATAGTTTCATTTTGAGAGATGGATAGCACGGATATTGACAAAGTAGTTACAAGCTTTCAAAAACAATATGCTCAGTCCTATTAGCTCTTGAATTAAATCTATTCCTTGCGGTGAATTTTGATTCTAAAAGTTAATCTTTCAAAGGAATGGCAATATAAATCAGGGCAATAGTGTTTTCCAGAGTCCAAAGAGAATCAATTTTTTCCACAGGAATTATAGTCTGTACATAATGTATACCAATGGAACGTCCTTGTGTTGTCTTTGTGGAGGCTTTTTTTTTTTTTTTTTTTTTTAGCTTTCTGTGTGTTTGATTTTAGGCATACACATGTACACAACTGCTGTGAGCATTTTTCTGTTATATACAAGTGAATGCTTGACAGATTTTCTTCTCCTTCTTACTCCCAAAACAACTTTGATGGCCCATAAACATAGTAAATCCTGCAGCTGCCTTCATATTTTCATGACAATTGCCCAGTAAACTATTCATTAAAAAACTTCAACCAATCCAAGTCCATAGAGACTCCATCCCAGGAAGTTACTATATCCATCTTTTCACAGTTTAAAAACTGTAAAATCTAGGCACTCTGGATTATATACAACCACAGTTAGGGAGTTAGGGAGCCTCTTATATTCTAGCACTCATAAAAACAGAAATAAAACTCACAAAGCATATTGAAGAAAGCAGTAGTGGAATGAAAAAGACCACTTGCTAAGTTGGAGGCAAAGTTTTTATTATAGTGGCAAAGGCTCCATATAGTTGCAGGAATCTGGAATGTGATGATGATGGTGGTGGTAGTGGGAAAGAAAAAAATAATCTATGAGAGACGATTCAGAAACTTACTCTCTAAATCAGTTCCATCAATGGTGTGTTAGGACAGCACTTGAGAAGAAATTTTCAGTGTCAACAAACCCTTTCTAACACATACTTTTTATAGCCTCACATTATAATTTGAAGGGGAAAGCCAATTTTGTGTTCTTTTTAAGGCTTAAATGCAGTCTTTGCACTAAGAGAAGGTTGTTCATTTCTCCCTCTATACCAGGGGTCTGCAACCTTAAATACTCAAAGAGCCATTTGGACCTGTTTCCCACAGAAAAGAAAACACTGGGAGCCACAAAACCTGGGTGGGCGTGGCCAACTCGATGTCATTCACTTCCACCAGTCACAATATCCCCCCTAGCCACGCTTACCCAGACGGTCATTAGGGCAGAGAACCAGTTGTTAAAAAACAATGGGAACCACAAAATCCTTTTGACATATCTCTCTCTCCCCTCCCTCCCTCTCTCTCTCCCCCCTTTCTCTCCCTTTCTCTCTGTATCTCTCTATGTCTCTCTCTCTCTCCCCCTCTCTCTGTATCTCTCTGTCTCTGCCCTGGCCACTTCTCCATCCCCTGGCCACCCCAGTCGAGGAGTGACTGGGAGGGGAGGGCGAGGGGTGGGGCCAGCCAGTGGTGGGATCATCTGACGGAGCCACAGCAGAGGCCCAAAGAGCCGTATGCAGCTCCGGAGCCACAGGTTGCTGATCCCTGCTCTATACCATTCTTTTACTCAAAATATCACCCCATTAACTTTCCTTCTTTCCTGCCTGCCTTCCTGCTAATAGCAGAATACCTTAAAAAGCAACATCTTTCCTGTGAGGGTTTTTACTTTCTGGGGTAGCACCAGTGGTGGTATTCAGCCGGTTCTATCCGGTTCGGGTGAAACAGTAGCGGTGGCTGCGGGAGGCTCCGCCCACCTACCCAGACATCATCATGTCCCATTTTTGACACTCTGCGCATGCGCAGAGGTGTTGTGCACAAGCAAAACAAGCACCCGTGTGCCCTCACATTTGCGAACCGGTAGCAAAAGTAAGTCAATACCACCACTGGGTAGCACCAACTGAAAAGCTTCCCCAACAGATGAACAGACAACCAAAAGAAGCAGGAGACCTGTGCTGTTTATCTATCTCCATATGGTCAGACTTTGGTGTAGATGTGACTAAAATTTGGGGAGGCAAGGAGTTTTATGCAGAGGGCCAATGCAGCTTGAGTACAGTATAACATCTGGGAGTGACACGTCTTCTTGCTCTAGACTAGAATGATATGCCACTAACAGTTTGGAATGCTGCCTGTTGTTGCAACAATATGGTGGTGGAAAAATGCAATCACTGTCACAGAGTAGATAAGAAGGTGAGTTATTATGCATCCTTGATGGGATTTGCCAAGATTCTTCTATTATTGCTCAATTGGCCATCAATATCATCTCAAAAAACAGGCTTTTCACAAAAGTCTGTGCTGTAACTAATTATCTCAGTCAACCCCGAATACAGAAATTGATAAGGGTGCCATTCAATTACTATTAGCTTTAGTGCAGAAAAGAAAGATATTTTGATACATTTTTGCACCACTACCAGTAGTGGCAGGGTGGTCACATTTAATACAAGTTTGTGGGCATGCAGAGGTTAAAAAGTTAAATGTGACTCCCACACTTGTATTGTGTATGATCCAATTCCTTTTTGCCCTAGTAGTTGTTATTTTATAAGTAACACATATAGATGTCCTAAGTGTGATTTATGTACAAATTTGTTAAACTAAATATAGCTTGGAATGTGTATTTATGCTTGAAGTTGCACTGGCCCTTAGAACAAAATATATGCTTCTACTTTCACTTATCTATTTCTGCTGAATATTGAACATAATCTTCTATTGAACACAAGTCGAGCCTGACTAAGTGGCTCAGAGGCTAAGACACTGAGCTTGTCAATCAGAAAGGTCAGCAGTTCGGCGGTTTGAATCCCTAGTACAGGTCTCCTGCGTGAGCAGGGGGTTGGACTAAATGACCTCCAAGGTCCCTTCCAACTCTGTTACTGTTACAAATATCACATAGGAACCAATGGCCATCATACTAATATTCACTATACATATCTATGCTGTGCATGCTTTATTGACACCAGAAAATGAAAAATTTGTATAAATGTGGCTTCCCAATCAAGAACTGCTTGTCTAAATAGGAATAGTACTGAGACGTATATACCACTTCACAGTGCTTTACAGCCCTCTCTAAGTGGTTTACAGATTGGCATATTGCCCCCAACAATCTGGGTCCTCATTTTACTGACTTCAGAAGGCTGGAAGGCTGAGTTAACTTGAGCTGGTGAGAATCGAACTGCCAAACTGCTGGCAGTCGGCAGTCAGCAGAAGTAGCCTGCAGTACTGCATTCTAGCCTCTGTGCCACCACAGCCTCTAAAGCGCATCACGGAAAACTAACAATCTTAAGGTTTCTTCACAACATGAAATCTTTAAAAGTCTACTTGTTTTTTAAACACAGTCAAACATAAAAATACAGATGTAGCAGATATTAGTGAAATAAATGTGCATAAATGTGAATAGCTGCAGCTCAGGGGTGAAATCCAGCAGGTTCTGACAGGTTCTGGAGAACCGGTAGCGGAAATTTTGAGTAGTTTGGAGAACGGGCAAATACAACCTCTGGCTGGCCCCAGAGTGGGGTGGGTTAGGGTTATGGATTTTGAAGTATCCTTCCCCTGCCATGCCCACCAAGCCACGCCCACCAAGCCACACCACACCACACCCACCAAGCCACGTCCACAGAGCCGGTAGTAAACAAATTTGGATTTCAGCACTGCTGCAGCTCCCATTAGATGTATTTTGAGTGACAAATCTAGGTTTGTATCTGTGCAGATGGACAAAGAGCTAAGAGTCAAAAGGAAGGGTAAAATTTTACTTCATTTTGTAGAAGGCTGCAATTTGAGATCTTGTCATAATTTAATTTCCACAGATGTTTAGTTTCTGTTTTATGCCTTCAACCATTTTCTTTCAGTCATATCCAATTCTTTGAGACCTCATAGACAAGTCTCTGCAGTTTTCTTGGCAAATGTTTTCAGAAGTGGTTTGCCATTGCCCCCTTCCTAGGAGTCAGAGAAAGTGACTGGCATAAAGATGGCTTCGTGCCTAACACCAGACTAAAACTCACAATCTCCTGATTTCTAGCCTAATTTATTTATTTATTATTTATTAGTCCAATTTATATGCCGCCCTTCTCCGTAGACTCAGGGACTCATTGTAATGCTTACTGTTGCAATATTTTCAGGATCAGACTCAATAAAGATAATAGGAGTTAGAGCTTTAAATATATTTCTTTTTAATTATGATAGGCATTCTATATTCACTGAATATTCAAAGTAGAAGCAGTGAGAATGGTGAGGGTGGCTCCTTATATATACAAGGGGTGGAGCTAGGAATGGGAGTGGTAAGTTATGAATACATTAAAGTCCAAAGAATAAGTTAACCTCTGATGTTCCATATATACATTATTTACACATTGGAGAATAAGGCATTTACATCTGACAAATCCCCCTCTAAATGCCGGTTCGTTACACAACACCAATTACATTCTGATTCAGGACAATATAATACATATAATTTAGAAGTTAAATATTTGTGTTGTTTAGAAGGTAAGGGTTTTGTTAATATGTCAGCTAATTGTTCAGAAGTATCGCAATGTATTGCTTTAATGAATCCGTCTTGAGACAGTTGTCTCACATGCTTAAACTTTATATCAATATGCCTGGACCTTTGTCCAATTGCATCGGATCTGGATATTTCAATGGCCGCTTTATTGTCTTCATGCATAATAAATGGTAAAGTGGGTTTTTCCCAAACATCAGTGATCAGATCATTGAACCATACAAGGTTATTTGCAGCCTTGGACAAACAAACATATTCCGCTTCTGTAGTAGAAGTGGCTACTAGTTCTTGTTTACCAGTATACCAGTAAACTGGACAATCATTCAATAGAAAAACATAACCAGAAGTACTCTTTCTGCATGATGTATCACCAGCCCAATCTGCATCAGCATAACAAGTAATTTTTGGTTCTCTGTCATTATTGGGTTCCAACATTAAACAAAAATCTAATGTACCTTTCAGATATCTTAGAATTCTTTTGACAGCTTCCCAATGATACAAGGTTGGTTTACTAACATATCTTGACAATAGATTGAGAGGTAATGCAATATCTGGCCTAGTCCAATTAGATATATAAAGGAGTGAACCTATAACTGATCTGTAAAATGTGTTGTCTTTAAACTCAGGGGAAGATTCATCAGTGTTTCTAAGAAAATCAGTTTGCATAGGGGTGTCACAGGTTTTGGCATTATTTAAGTTACATTTGTTTAGGAGTTCGATGATTTTATCTTTCTGTGTAAGTTTGAATCCCCTTTTTGTTTTGTTAATTTGCACACCAAGGTATTTATTCACTTTACCCAGAGATTTCAGTGAGAAGTGTTCATTTAACTTATTTACAAAGATTTCCCTGCTCTCTTTATGCTTTCCAATGTACAAAATATCGTCCACGTAAATTAATACAAATTCAATATGATCATTACTCTTTTTTACAAAGAAACAGTTATCAGCAGTGGTGGCGTTGAAATCCATGGTCTTAAGTACTTTTACCAAGCAATCGTACCATCTTTTGCCGGATTGTTTTAATCCGTACAGACTCTTATTTAATAACCAAATTTCGTTCTTATTAGTGTATTGACTGTGTGGTGCTCTTACATATATTTCCTTATCTAATTTTGCATGTAAGTATGCGGTCTGTATGTCATATTGGAATACGTCCAGATTGAGTGCAGATGCTACTACAAGGGCTGTTTTGACACTCTCTGTTCTCACTGTGGGTGAATATGTGTCAGTATAGTCTTCTGGATATTTTTGTGCATAGCCTTGTGCAACTAGTCTAGCCTTGTATAAGGTATTGCCTCCTTCTAAGTTCTTAATTTTATAAATCCACCTGGTACCTATAATTGTTTTATCCTTAGGTGCGATCGCAGGTGTGAATACATTTAATCCTTGTAAACTTTCCATCTCTTTTTCCATAGCTAGTTCCCATTTTTCTCTTTCCTCATGTGGAAGTTTCAATACTTCTTCATATGTATTAGGTGTTATTTGTTCTCCATTCATATGCATTATGTAATCTTTGTATTTATTTGGTATTTGGTTTCTGTTGTTTCTAATAGTTCTTTCAGGCTTGCTATAATTATCATGCAAATATCTAGCTTCCTTTTTTGTTAATGTGTCTGTCTTTATTTTATGCTGACTATTAGTCCAAGTTTTGGTTTTGTTCTTACTTTTGTTAATATTTTGATTTTCTGTTGTTCCTTCCTCGCAAGATATCGTATCTTTACATTTATTAGGAAATATTTCATTAAGGTGCAATTTTGACCAATTGGCCTGTTCATGGAACACAGCTGTTCTGGATACTATAAATTTGTTATTACTATCAATAAATCTGTACCCTTTGGTTCCAGTTTCGTATCCCATGAATCTTAACCTCCTGGATACGTTTTCTCCCTTTCTCCTCAATTGTTTAGGTATGTGTACGTCTGCAGTGACTCCAAATATGTGCATGTGTGATAATTTGGGTTTTCTATTGTACATCACCTCATATGGTGTCTTATTCACAATACTGGACCAGGTTCTATTTTGAGTGTAATTTGAATAGTGTAATGCCTCTGACCAAAATTGTTTGCCTAAACCAGCATCCTCTAATGTACATCTAATCATGGTTTGTAGTGTGGAATTTTTCCTCTCTGCAACTCCATTTTGAAATGCAGAAAAAGGATTGGACGTGAAGTGTAACATTCCTCTATCCTTTAACCATTGGGAGAATTCTTTAGACATGAACTCACATCCCCTATCTGTCATAATTTGCTTTATTCTGATATTATGTTGTGTTTCTATACGTTTGTAGAATTCCTTAAATTTTTGAAATGTTTCATCCTTGTGCTTTAATGTGTAAACAAAACCATAGCGGCTGTAGTCATCCACTATTGTTAGGAAGTAACGTTTTCTATAGGTAATTGAGGGACTTAATGGACCAACTAAGTCCATATGTACCAAATCAAAAATATTGTTAGTTGATCTGTTAGATTTTTTTGGTCTGGGACTGGTTTTTAGTTTGGTGGATTTACATACTGAGCATTCCAAATAATTTTCACAATTTTTTATTTTGACACCTTCTGCGTGTTCAGTCATTTTTTGTACTACAGGAAAGCTTGCATGTCCTAACTTCCTGTGTAAGATGTGAGCACACTCATCATGAATTGGTTTACCTATTTTTGGTTTCTTTTCCTTGTATGTATTTTTGTGATCATGAGTTATTCTACACTCATCATTGTCACTGTTACTGACATTTTCATCATCTGCTTCAATACAATCTTCCATATTTGAATCAATGTTATGTAAACATCTTTCTTTAGTTATCAGATAGGGTAGACCTCCTTTTATCATTACAGTACCTACATTTGTTTTGTTCTTTTCTATAGTTGCTTTCCCTTTTGAGAAAACTATATTGATATCAGATTCTCTGCTTAATTTTATGGCACTTAGTATGTTGTGAGGTATTTCTGGGATTAATAATACCCCCTCTATTTTCCCTAGACCAGGCAAGGTCACATTTCCTTTGCCTAGTACTTGAACCTTTTCTTGATTAGCTACCTTTATCACAAACTTATCTTCTATAAATGAAGATAATATACTTTTGTTGTTGGTGGTGTGATTTGTTGCACCAGAGTCAATAAGCCAATTGTTATTCTCATCCTACTGTGTTCTGGTGCTGTCTTGTTTATTTAGCCCATTCAGTGACCCAGATTTCCTCTCTTTTGAATTTTCTCTACCCCCTCTACCTTCTTTGTAATTTGGTGGGCTTCTATATTTGTGTCTATCTGTGGAAGATTGTCTGTAATTATATTTGCTCCTATATTCTGGCCTATGCCTCTCTCTTGAGACTTTGGGGCAGTCTCTTCTACTATGTTCCCTGGATCCACAATTGTAGCATCTAAAGGCCTCATTATGTTTATCTTGAAAGACTATTTTCCTAAAAGGTTTGTGGTCTATTTGGTTACTGGATCGATTTTTTCTTGAATTGTCTTCTGCTATCAATTTGTTAGATAGACTTTCTATGGATAAATATCCCAAATTAATGGTATCTAAGTGTGACATAAAGCTATCCCATGATGGATCAAGTGAATTGATAATAACACTTTTCATTGTTTGATCTGAAATCACTTCCCCCCTCAATTGTAGCTCAGCTCTTATTTTGTTTAGATTTATCAAATGCTCACTTATAGAAACCCCTGGTTTTACTCTAGAGGAAAAGAAATCCTTAGACATTCTTGTGGTTGTAGCTACGCTATCGCTGTGAAATAGATTAAACATGCATTGAATTATTTCTGATACAGTTAGGTTTGGTTTGATGCTATGATACATTGCAGGAGACACGCTAGATATTATTATGAAAAATGCTCTATGATGTAAACAATCTATTTTTAAAGTCCAAGGTCTTCTTGGAGGGCTAGTTATAAAGAATAGTAAATTTTCTTTCATGAAAATAACCTGAAGCTGTTGATACCACTCTTGTAAATTAATGCCATCAATTCTAAGTTTTGGGAAGTCACTGGGTAAGTTACCTACATTATTCTGTCCATTACTTACAACCTGGGGCAGTCCGTGATCTCTCAAGTGCAGGAAATTACAGAACGGCATTGGGATGCTCGCAATGAGTCTGCGCGGTTCTCTGGCCATTTCAAGTCCTTCTGGGTCGTCTACGTAGTTTCGCACATGCGCGTTGCTCATTTTTTCTTTGGTGGCGTCGTGGAAGGTTCTCTCCCTTTCAGCTCTCTCGATCCGCTCCTCCTCAGATGAGTCGGTCTCTGGCTCGGTTTTTGGGGTTCTGGTGGTGGCGACGGTTCTTTTCTTCCTTTTGTGTGCGTTGGCATTCGATCTTGTCTGTGGTGTAGGGCGAAATCGGCATGGCTCTCTGGGCTCGGGCGTCGTCGCTTTCGAAGTCAGGATGGGAGCGTGCAGGTCTTGAGTCGCCGGTTTGATTTCTTGCTTCTTCGCAGATGTCTTGGTAATTTTCAGTCTTGGCCCAAAAGCAGCAAAAAGCGTTTTCATTGCTGATTTTACTTGAGATTTTGTTAAATCGTCTTCACTTTCTGACTTTGGATCATCTGAAGAGTTTGAGACTTCTTTCTCACTTTCTTCGTCTGATAGTGTTTTTCGCGCCAGAAATTTTTGAACTGAGCGTTTTGATTGGCTCTGCTCCATTCTCTTTTGAAGTTCGTTGAAACCAAGATGGCTGCCATTCAAAATTTCGCGCGGGATCACATCTTTTCTTTTTAACAACTATTTTCTCAGTAGTCATCTCACTTACGGTTTTTTGATCTTTGAGTTTTTCTTTAATGACGTTTTTCTCTCTCGCTGCTCCGCTGTTCTTCAGCATCTCCTGGAGATCCGCGATGAGACTTTCATCATTCTTTTGGTTTTTTAGCATCTTTAATATCTCTGACCTGAGTTCGTTATTTTTTATTTCGATTTCTTCTTGGTCATTATTTTCACTCATTAGTTCTTCTTCTTCAGTGGTGTATTCTTCGGATTCTCTTGAAATCGCATTGGTGGATTCGTTGATCATCTCTTGATCAGTTTCTATTTCTTTGCTGTAGGCCCTGGTGTTGGGCCTATCTTTCTTGGACATTTTTAATTACTTATTGAGTCAATTAACCATCCTCTGCTACCAGCTTGTTGCAATATTTTCAGGATCAGACTCAATAAAGATAATAGGAGTTAGAGCTTTAAATATATTTCTTTTTAATTATGATAGGCATTCTATATTCACTGAATATTCAAAGTAGAAGCAGTGAGAATGGTGAGGGTGGCTCCTTATAT
This sequence comes from Pantherophis guttatus, assembly GCF_059756535.1. Taxonomy (NCBI): domain Eukaryota; kingdom Metazoa; phylum Chordata; class Lepidosauria; order Squamata; family Colubridae; genus Pantherophis; species Pantherophis guttatus. The sequence goes on from NC_142063.1 coordinate 190,799,130, forward strand.
ATACAAGGGGTGGAGCTAGGAATGGGAGTGGTAAGTTATGAATACATTAAAGTCCAAAGAATAAGTTAACCTCTGATGTTCCATATATACATTATTTACACATTGGAGAATAAGGCATTTACATCTGACACTTACAATGCATTATAGCATTGCTATAGCAATAGCCTACATAGCCTATATAATTATAGCAATGCATTATAGCAATAGCCTACATACCTGATGCCTTAGCCACCAGACCAGGCTGGCTTCCTGCCTTTAACCATTAAATTTATCTAGATTTCTGCAGCACCGCATAGATTTCTATGTGTATTGTCCCATTTTGTTTAATCAAAATGATATTATTTTGTGAAAATCCTCCATGATTGAAGTAGCAGTAAGGCAGCCAGATGTGAATTTAGGATAGATAGCAAAATATTAAAATTAAGCAAATTTAGTTTTCACATTTTCTTATAGATATTTCAGTCCTTCTCACTGAAATGGACAAACATATAAACAATGTATTTAGACTGGCAGCACCCCATTTATTAGCCTATAAACTGAAAACTGTTATTTAAATAATCTTTTGGTACACTTTTATCTTTCTGAAATTAGCACATTCTACTATATAAAACCCTTCTGTGTTCTCATCAGAACACAATTCTAGGAATACTTGGGAATAAGTCCAAATGAAAGCCCTGGAATATTAATAGCTGTCTCACTGAACTTAATTGGATGGGATTTAGTTCCAAATATCTTGATCAGATTGTTTCTTAAATGCTGTTTGTTTCTTTCATCTGGACTGCTACTGTCTTCCGAAAGAAAAGCTCCAAAACAAAAAGGCATTTTTTGACTTTCCCTTCCATCTATATCCAGAATGCATAAAAGAAGCTGCCCTTTTGGGGAAGGCTTCTAAAAGGGTATACACAAAGAGGATCTTTCCAGACCTTTTGCTGAACAACTTTTCTCCTTTTACACAATTAAGGATACATGGGAAGCTGTTTTTAAAAACAGAAGCATTTTCTAATTCTACCATCTTGTTCCATAATCAGAGGGGAAAACTTGTTTGTGTGCTGTCTTTCGCTAAAGCTCCTTGCTAAAATTTCTTATGGAAGAGGATATTATTTGCTCCTTAACTATACATATTATCAAAGACACTAAAGAAGAAAACTTGGGAGAATCTTTACTGAAATGTTTCTTAGAGTTTATCTATGCTGACTCTCTAATTTTCTTTGCACAGCACAGTGGAATTTGCATAGCAAGTTCAATATATTGCATTCATAAGATATATAAATACATTACTTTCCTTCATTTGCAAACAAATATATATTTGTACTAATTTTCATTAAAAATGCAAATTAGTACAAATATACCCATTACCATCACCAAAGACATAAAGAAGACAAAGGTGAAGATCTTAAACCCTCTTATTTAGGCACAATTCAATTGAAATAAACGAGCATCATTTCTGAGTAAACAAAATTAGAAGCAAGTTGAAAATAATATACAGTATTACTGTACATCTGAAAAAATGCCATTCTGGAAAGAGCATGATGCAACTACATGGAAGTATTTCTGGTAACTAATTATTTAATTTCATGATTAAGTAAACTTAAACCAAACAAATGAATAAATATACAGTCCAATGAAAAGGATACTGCTTTTCACAATACTGTCAAAAGCAAGCAAGTTAAGCAAACAAACATAATAAGACTTCAGTTAAAGACAGTTTCTTTATGTGAACATAGGAAGATTTGCATTCATGTGATTTATACTACTAAATGATTAACATTTTACAAATTGTAAAGATGAAATCATGAAATACTACAGAGAAGGACAGAAAGGGAAAAAGGAAAAAAATTAAGTAACAAAAGCTTTATTATTTTACTCTTCGATGAGCCATTGCATTTGATTTTTTCTTTTCTATTGCTTGATGACAATTTCATATGTTAATAGCATTAAACATTAGCTTTATACAAATATCAGTAGCAGTTCTATAATTTTCTTTCCTAGGGACGTTCAAATCAAATGTGATAATAGAATTTACTTTCTAATTGAGTGGAATTTCCGCATTTTATTATGGAAGTGGTTAGTATTTTGGGAAGACATGAAATGTTATTCTGTACCTTTTTAAATTCCATTTCATTCTATAATATTGTGTTGGAAGGAAGATAGAGAAATGAAGATGGTGATAAGGTAAAACTATTCAACTTTAAAAAAACGTATCCATTGTTAAAAGATCATATTATCCAATTCAGTGGAAGTGAACTTATTGCTAACCCATTAGATTCCCAGGAGATGCCTTACATTAATTGTTTAGCAAAAGCACCCTTAGGCTATAACTAGGGAAGAGCATTAAATGCATAAAAAGAGAAGTTGACAGAGATCCCTGTAGAACAAGCTCCATCTACTCAAATAAAACTTCTCTAAAAGGGTGGGAGGGGGGATGCTAGAATCCTGAATGGCTATTCTGGAGTTAGATCCCTACCCCATATTCTCAGCAAGCACAAACACAATTAAGCCAAACAAAAGAAGTAAAAAAATAAATAAATCAATGATGTGGCAACATAGAACTCTTTTGGAAATAGCCTGAAAATGGTAAGTATGGAACAATAAATTAAAATTTAAAAGAAAGAAACAACTAGATTTATTTGTGTGGCTGGCAAGGATGGAGCAAGAGGAAAAGTTGGAGGACACCGTAAAATCAACACTACAGATTAGGGAAATGAACCAGAAGAGAGTGTTCAGGGACAAGAGACTATGAAACATTTTCAGCTGTAGGAATACATTCTTTAGAAATCTTCTGTTGAGAATCTTTTGTTGAAAATCTGTTGTGAGCAAATGCAACATTTGCAAATAAAAAGTTATGAATTTAAGGTAATTTCCCATCTGCCATTCTTTCCATTACTTGTTCTATAACTCTGAGCACTGTTTTGAATGGCCATTTTATCATTTTGTCTATTTCTATAGATATTGTTCAGTGTATTTTAAAGAAGAAATTTTGCTGTGAAAAATGTTGTGAAGATTAGTATTAGAAGAAAGCATCTGTCAGAATTTAAGTTTTTAACGTTTTTTTTTCTCCCCAGTATTGCTGCTAATATACCACTAGAGGGACCACTGGTTAAACAAGAGGCAAAAATGGAGCTTTTCATTCTGGTTTTAAAAAATGCGGTTTCCATGGAAAAAAGCCATTTTCATCAAATAGTCCCATCATAATTATAGTATAGTTTTATTGCTGTTTGTTACTACAGTAAAGTTTGTAGTAGTGTTGCTACTTTGAGACTACAGAAGAAAGAGAAAAAGAAAGAGAGAGAGAGAGAGAGAGAAAGAAAGAGAAAAAAGAAAGACAGACAATAGAAGTGCTTTGATTACATAAAAATACATAAAGGAAATAAATATTCATATGTACTTTTAAAATATGGCTACATATTTTTAAATTTATACTATCTGATCGTTATTCTGAAATATTGCACCTTTCACATTTTTAACATCTGTTTTAATGTTATGCACCAGTTGTGTTTATCTTAAGCACAACTATTAACTGTAAAAGTAAGTTGTTATTATTACTAACAAAAGTTTATTCTAAAGGTTCTCATAGAACATACTCATTTTTGCTACCCAGGTCTAGGTTGCTCCATATACATAATACCATTATTCCAACTGACTTTAAAAAATTATTTAGCCAGCTCATTCATCAATTAAACAACTATACCGACATAATTTTGCATATTACAAAAGCCTCAGCATTTATTTATTTATTTATTTATTTATTTATTTATTTATTTATTTATTTATTTATTTATTTATTTATTAGTTTGATTTATATGCCGCCCTTCTCCGGAGACTCAGGGTGGCTTACAATGCATTAAACAATAGCCCTCATACTTTTGTATATACCTGCTTAGTAGGGCTTTTTTGGTCCCCCCTAAGCGGTGTTCTATTTTATACAAAGTCAGCTTATTGCCCCCACAAACCGGGTCCTCATATATGTCCCCTATATGTGCTTTTGTTGACACTCTTAAAGGGAATGTGATATCCTAAAACATTAGAAACATTTAAATAACTAAATTCATTAATGGAAAAAACCCCACATTTAATATATTCTTCTCCTTGTGTTCTCTTAAAATAGTACATCACCATAAATATTTCATTACAAAATAAACTGTGCCTGTAATTCACAGTCCCACTGATTAACTGTTGCTTTACTTGATGGAAGATTATTTAGAAATTCTAGTTATTCAAAAAGTTACTTAGCAGTACCTAGCCAGTGCAAATTCCATTGGAAACACTTCTAAGTATTTGAATCACTTAAATGTGCTACTGTAAACTTTCCTATAGGAGTAAGAAAATATCTCAAAGGCATCTGAAGCTCTGAATCTACATAAAGTTGCATTCTACTGACTAGAAGAACAGAACATGTGAGAAATAAACTAAAGATGCAAAATAGCCCTGCTGATCAGGCCAAAAATTCACCTAGTTCAACACTGGTGCATCATGGTGGCCTAGTGGTGAAGATGCTTGCTCCCACTCGGAAGGCTGAGACTTTAATTCTAGGTAGTGGCAGATGTTTCTCTCTCAGGGCACAAAGAAAAACTATCTGCTGTGAACTCCACATAGGCATCAGGAAGGGCATCTGGCCAGTAAATGTTCAGCTCCATTCAGTTGCCCTGACTCTCCCCTGAATTAAGGAACAACAGGGTTTTAAAAAGAAGAAGAAGAAGAAAAGCACCACATGTTATAGAAATGGCCAACTGGATATTTTTTAAAGCAGTCATGCCAGGCATGAGGGTCATTAACTTTCAAACACATATTATTTAGGGAATCCTGCCTCAGATTCTAGAATTGATACAGTTAACTGTTCATGATGATGGCTCAGTAGATTGCATTATGTGTATGCCAATCAGAAGACTGTATGCTACTTTTTGCTGCACTGATGACTGTATCAGTATAGATAAAGATAATGCCCTTAATAATATGATATGATAATGCCCATCATATAAAAAATGATGTTGAATACAGATTTAGCAAAACATAGAACAGCACAATTCATTCAGTGAAACTTAAATTATTTATAACTTATTTAACCCTGGATTTTAATGGATTTCTTCCATCTATGTCTGGATATCCAACTCAGTGTAGTAGCAATAGTACCAAATTCAACAGAAATGCCTTTTATTAGGAACAACCAGATCTCAATGTTAAGGGCAAGTTTTCAAATTCACCATGCCTGGTCATTTGGTAAGATATAGCATCAAAAACATGGAAAAAGGAAAGATGGAAAAGGTAAAAAAAAAAACAACGACCTGCTGGTGGGTAGGATGGAAAAGCCTAACAATCTACAACTTCTAAGAGTCTTACAGAGAACAGGAAGCACTAGCTAGATGTAGTTAGCATACAGCTAACTGAAGGCTGTAGCAGAAGCAATTAAGATGGACATAGATACCTCTATCGTTCCCTTGAAAATAAACAAGCAGACCTTCAGTTTTGCTTAGACTTACATAGTTCACGTGTAAGGTACAAAGAAGACATAAAAGAAAAGTGTGGTAATTTGTGCACTAGCAGTTAATTAACACAATGGTAGGATAATTACTAGCTTTGCTAAGATAAAGATGAAGCTTTCCTTCCTTCCTTCCTTCCTTCCTTCCTTCCTTCCTTCCTTCCTTCCTTCCTTCCTCTTTCTTTCTTTCTTTCTTTCTTTCTTTCTTTCTTTCTTTCTTTCTTTCTTTCTTTCTTTCTTTCTCTCTCTCTCTCTCTCTCTCTCTCTCTCTCTCTCTCTCTCTCTCTGTCTCTCTCTCTCTCTGCTTCAACAAGCACCAAATACTTTCAGAGGGTACAGCTTGGAAAAACAGCTGACTGAAAACTCATCAGAGCAAATGTACTAACCAGAGGAGCACAACCTGAGCCCTCAACAACCAGGCAGCCCCAGAAAGTCTTAACCATAACCCCTCAAGTCAACAAATGGTGCTAACAAATTATGAAGAAGGGAAGTTATTAAATACACAAGAATCAACCTAAACACAATCACATTTTGCTATCTTGAGTTATGTTTTAACAAAACTCAGCTTATAGAGGTGTATACGTATGTATTTGTTTGGAATAAGCTATTGAGAGATAAATTATATTGGAACCTATTGCCCATTAAAAAGTATATTTAATTTCAAAACATATGCTCCAAATATATGAGTTTTCTTTTCTGGAAAGAAAACATCGGTTACTTCAGTATGCTCTATTTAACTCATGGAAATGTCTGTGAAAATGTTTTATTCTCTCTCACACACCCCAGGTTTCTTCCCAGCCCATAATAACTGATTACGGACATGGTCAGCACAGCCTCTACTGTATGCCTAGGTTGTGTCCATCAAGAGCCTTGGTAGTACAGTGATCTAAGGCACCCTGTTATTAAGCTGGTTATTAAGACCAGCTGCCTGCAATTACTGCAGGTTCGAATCTCGCCAAGGCTCAAGGTTGACTCAGCCTTTCATCCTTTCTAAGGTAGGTAAAGTGAGGACCCAGTTGTGGGGGCAATAAGCTGACTTTGTATAAATATACAAAAGGATGAAGGCTATTGCTGAGCACATTGTAAGCCGCCCTGAGTCTCCGGAGAAGGGCGGCATATAAATCAAATTAAAAAAAAAAATGCCCAACCTCAGGAAGAGGAGAAGATGGCATTAGGAGACAGATCTTTCTGCTTCTTTAGGAGAGCTCTCTCAACTAAGAACTCCCTCGCTCCATTGTATGCACCTAAGATTCTATCACGGAGGAGTAAAGGCAGCTTTCAGGCAGATTTTACACAGGTCATTGAACAGCCATATTTCAGCTGCTACAGCCCTAGGACAGATACAAGCCAATCCAGGCTTTTTTGCACCAAAAGCCTGTGTCCTGTTACTAAGCCCCCAGGGTTGTCATCTAGCCTCAACCCCAAAGGATATACAGTCAAGACACAGAGTGGGATTCATACCAAATCACATCATACCCACCAATAAGCTATCCTCAATCTGAGATACCTCCAGGGCTTAACTACCTTTGAAAATGTTCACTGTAACTATCTTGGGAAAACAACCATCATGCTGCACCATCTTCAGTTTCAGTTTCATATGTGTAGACAATGGTTGCATGTAAAGTCCTCTCCCCAAAAGGCTGGTGAGGAACATCTATACAAACACTGAAAAGAAAGGGGCATCTTCCCACATCTTCTTTTTCTTAACATGGGTTTAGCTGAAATACCCATATGAGGATCCTTTACTTTTTCTGAAGTCTGCCTCAGTTCATTGAATTGTTTTGCCTTCTAATATTTCTCCTCCACAGGCCCAACAGCATGTGAAGAAGCTGAGGCCTGGCGGTTGCTGCTTTGTGACATTGCTTCCCCTGTTTCCCATAACTGCAAGCAAGAACTGCCAAGATTTCAGGATCCTCTTCATGCTATCACTTCACAGGCTGGAAGGTGACAGCTTCACCAGGGAATAATGCAGTCCAACATAATTGAATGTGGCCTGCAGCAAAGCAGCAGCCTGGAGCCACTCGTGATTGTAGCTGTCATCAGGTGGAACCTACTGCAAGAAGACGTGTTCCACTGGAATGCCAGCCTGCTATGCAGCTCTGTATTGATAGCTTATTTACTCCTCACCAGCCCACAACAGTTTGTAGTAAAGAATTGTCAATCATGTCATCACAACTATATGACTGTTGGGTATTCCAAAACACCAGACACTACACTCTCAGGGCCAAATAAGATATTTGCACTTCCCCCCTCTCTCTTTTCCATGTATTCCTGCCTCCCCCTCCATTGAAAGTATACTGAATGTATGTTTTTTTACCACCACATGGTAATGCGCAAAAATAATTAGACATGAAAAAGGACATTCAAGAGAAGAACAAAATTAAACCTCCCTGATTTCTCCCTAGTTTTAAAAGAATATAAACTTCTTTACAACTTCAGATAAAAGAGCAATCAATCCGAGCAGTTCATTTCTTTCAATTGACAATTCCTCGCTAGAGAATTGTTTCCACTTATTCATTTGCCATAAATTCCGTAGAATGAATATAAGAAAATAAATGTTTTTGTTCAAGAGAAGATTGTGTTTCCTGAAGAAAATGTAGCATGACTGTTGACCATTCAGATTACATTTCTGATGCAGGACTGCAGCAGTATTCCTATGTTTATCAGCATTTGGCATCAGATAGACTTACATGAGGTCAAAGCTGAATTTGGAGGTTCAAAGGATGTGTTATAGATATAACTTGGATTCCACCCATGGTTAAATAGGAGACTGCAAACACTTAAGTTGGAAGAAAATGAAAATAATAATCTTATTTGCAAAGCACATTCACAAAACTATTATTCTGTGATAATACAGCAAATGGATGCAAAATGCAAAATGCATTTTCCATGATTAAAAACTAAAACCAATGTTCTTATTCAATATAGAAGACACTCTTGATTATGACTAATTCAACTCTTTTACTTTGGAAGCTATCTTTTGTCCCTTTGTTCATGATTATTCTTGAACATTTTTCTGCTTGATTTGAATAATGTGATTTATTTATGTTGAATGTATATCTATTTTTTCTTTCCATAAAGAAAGAAAAGTTATGTTAGTGTAACATAAAGTGAAATGCATCATAAATAATAAATAAAAGCACAGGGACACAGGCTAAATTTTACTTAGATTATTTAGTCTCAGTAAACCTTAGTTCAGTTGCTAAAGAAATTTAGTCAATAAGGATGTTTCATTAACTACTTGAATCAATATGCTGACATCCAGGTAGAGTTGTTTGTAAACTGAGTCATGGCAACTGGACTTTTCTTTTTTTGGTTTGAAATGTACTATTTTCAATCTTTATTTCAGAGGAAACAAAACATTTCATTTAAATATTAGAATTTTCAATTTCAGATTTTTTTTTTTTGTGGTCATTTTAAAGAGCCAATTCATGGATGGCTATTCACAGTTGGTAACCTGTTAACTCATACAAGAACTTGATGCTCAAGTTTTCTCAATTATGTCCACTGTAACTGGAATTTTGATTATCACGTTGAATTTTCTTGCACACAATTATGGAATATTTGCAATTACAGCTGTCAGCCATTAATAAATAGGCTCAGGGGAATGAAATATGGTATCTGTATTTATGAATTAATCCTAAACTTCCAAGTACTATATTTTAATTTATAATAGGAGTTGAAGGTCCTTAATGCTGACAAATAAAAAAGTTGTTCACAACTGAGTTAAAGACTGAGTAGTATATTTATTCACAATAAAATTTAAATATTGACACTTCGTTTTTAATATTACTTAATTTTTTTGTTTAAAAACTACCTCAATATGAATAACTTTTAGACATCAATAGCAAATAGGTCCATCAACAACTGAACAGGCATAAAACTATACACACATCAAAGAGCTGAACATTCAATGATTTAAAAAAAGAAACCTAAGGGATATTTCTAAGAAATTTTTTTTTTTTGGAAATCTAAGAAGAAATATTGTTCATTATTGCTTATTGATATGAGAATTTAAATGATTTTGCCTTGGCTGATTGGTTAACTACCATTGCCTTCAGAAACATTTTAAGTTAAAAAATATTAAGCAAACCAAAATGATTGGAGAGGCTGACTTTTTTCTAATTCAGAAATCTATCTATCTATCTATCTATCTATCTATCTATCTATCTATCTATCTATCTATCTATCTATCTATCTATCATCTCCTCTGGAAAATTATTTAGGCATGGGAGAGTAATATAACACATTATTCTATGTGTATGAAGGTGATACGTGCCAATAATTTTGGACAACAGTATACTGCCCATCAGTGGTGGGCTGCTCCCAGTTCTGCCTGGTTCTTGTGAACCGGTAGTAAAAGCGGCGGGAGGCTCCGCCTACCGGCCCAGTTGTCATTTAGGACGATCTGCGTGCGCGCTCCCGTTGTGAACCGGTAGTAAAGGTAAGAAGAACCCACCCCTGCTGCCCATACTCTTTTGCTACTGGCTGTGTTAGTTCCAGCTAATGCCTACCAAAGTCTTGTCTACAGTGCTGATTTAACATAGCCCTGGCACCTTTCAAATCTGCTGGACTACTGATCCCCAGAATCTCTAAATGGACTTCTAGATGCCCTAGACTGGCATATTCAGAGCATATTAGGTCTGGATAGGTCATGAGGTCAACATCATTTACTGAAACAAATAGGATAATAAAATCAAGTAAGATCAAGGTAGATTTGTTATCCTTAATTAATTTAGCAGGAAGAAAGATTTACAGAAGTAAGTCTTTCTGAGTAGTTTAAAATTGCAATTATAAAAGGGTATGAGTTTGAACCAGTATCTTATGTCCTTGATACAGAAATGGAGAAGAAAAAGAAAAACATTGTAAGTTGCTTATTTCCTTTTAAGAATAGTTCAGGGGTTCCATAAATTCTGGTAGATCTGAATCACACATATTGATAGATGTATTAGGAATTACTTTTATTGAAATAAACGTTCATTTAAAATAGAGCATTTCAAAAGAAACACAGCCTCGTATTGTTTAGCCTTTAAATGAAAAATGAAAGCATTGCAAACTATTAACAAATTTCATTATGTCTGAAAAGCTGTTTCAATACATATTCTTCAACAGGATAAATGAATAGAATGAAGTTTACATTAGCTTTGAATAGAAACGAATTTATTCTAATGTTATTATTTATTAAAGTTTATCTATTTATTCTAGTAACCTTTTAGAACTCATGTGTTATGAGTTATGTTCCCCCACAACCATAATTGTTACAGTAATCTTTTATGCAATTATTTGTGACTAAACTTTACTGAATGCAAAAGCTTTTATTCTTGATAGGCACATACCTATTCATACTGTAATTCACTTAGTAAACAACATGTTTGTAACAGTGATTCCCCAGGATTCTGTCCCCTGATCCAAGAAATTTATGCTATGGCATGAACATATATTTCATGCCATGTTATGTATCTCTATCTCTACACATTTATATGTATCCCGCCTTTATTATTTTTACAAATAACAACACACCTCCCTCGTCCCTCCTATTTTCCCCACAACAACAATCCTGTGAGGCGAGTTGGGGCAAGAGAGCAACTGGCCCAAAGGCTTTCATGGCTAAAGCGAACTGAGGAAGCGAAGGAAAGGCGTGGGGGCTGGAACTGTAAAGAAAACCCAGATATATCTTCTCCATTTTATCCCAATGGGGCAGCCAACGTTTTCCTAAAGCACCAAAAAGAGTCCCAGAGAGTTTCCGCGGCGGTCTCATCTCAGAGAGGCTGCGAGAGGCTTGGGAACCACTTGTTTTTCTCTTTCCTCTTCCCGTCCCCAACTTGTCAGAGCCACCAAGTTGGCGCTGAGTGACCCTGGGGACTCCTCTGAAAAGCACCTGCCCTGGGCTACGCGAGCTGCAGCCCTCGCGAAGTGATATACGAAAGGGCCGCAATTAAGCTCTTTAACATTTCAAGGCGGTTCTCACGGCTGGCCCGCAGACCGAGCTGGCAGTCCGTCACCTCCGATAGCCCACCCAGCCCCTAACAGGAGTTGAGTCGAGTCTTTTGTACCAGAGGCGAGGTGCCTCCAGGCACAACCTGCTCCGCTGACCCTCCCGGAGACACTTCCCCCGCCGGAAGGGATGGATATCGGATGTGACAACGCTGAGGACGGGAGAGAAGGAGATCATTTCTTTCTTTAAATAGCCTCGGCTCCCCCGTCATCCCCCACCCCGCCGCCGCCGTCTCCCGCGCACGCACGGAGGGGAGAGTCGGTGCAAGCTTGGCGCTCGGAGACGTTCAATCTGAAGCCGAAAGAAGGAAGCAGCGGGAACGTGTTGGGGGGTGTTTTTGCTCCCTGGCCCGAAAATGCGCGCGCCCCCCGGTCTCGGGCCGAAGCCTGCACGCGAGGAGGAGGAGGAGGGAAGGGGTGGCAAAGAGAGGAAAAGTTAGTTGGAGAGAAAGAAAGTTATCCTTCGTTTTTCATCATCCTAATCCTCTGGGCATAGGAGCATAAAACCTTGGGTGGCGGAGATGTTTATCTTTGCATTAAGGAGGCGGCAAGGCTCTGGCGATATTAAAATGGAAAGGGTTAATGGAATGAACTATAGATTAAATTGTAAAGCAATCAAAGGGGAGGGAGAGAAAAGACGCGCGCCTGCGCACATCAGACTGTTTATAGCAGACAACCATCTTCTGATGTTTGGGTCTATGTCAAGCCATGGATGTGGAAAATTAAAGCCATACTGAGAGAGGAAATGAACCATGTCTAATACATCCACAGCAATAAAATGTTTTCACTAGGACTGTAAAACTGTGGCTTACATTAGGAAGGAGAAAATCAAACTATATGTCAATTCCACATCATGGGACATGAAGTGTCCACAAAAATTTATATTACTATTTAGAAGTGTTTCATTCTGGTGTTTTATTGTGATTGGATGCGCCCTTCTCGGTATCTTTTGACTGGTATGAAAATGATTTGAACTACTTTTTTAGCATTTATTTTACATCTATTACCTGTTCTATTACTTTTTATTATTTTATTGTGCTTGTGTAGAGGATTTTGCACAGTTTCCATTATAATGTAGCATTAAGTCAATTTATTTGTGTATTACACGCTGTATAATTGCACCTTTTTCTGGAACAATTTGGATTTCATTATACAACAAATCAGCTGTGTTACATTTCAGAAGGCTCCTGTTAGAAACCATGTACATTTTTAAACTATGAAAGCAGAGGTTAAGTTTGCATTAAAAACAAAACAAACTGCAAAAAGAAATTTGCCAAACCAGTCATTCAGCTGTGGAAGGTCAGGTTGTAGACAACTGGAGACATCAAGAGGAGGAGGAGGAAGAGGAAGGTTAGCCTTCACATCTGGCAGCCTATCTAGAAAAGGAATAAGAGAAAAGTGCATTTGATATGGAGTAGAAGAAAGAGCACAGAAAAAAAATCCTCCAAACCAAATAAAATAAATATATCAAATATAATTGGTGTCATTATTCTGACTTGAAGAAATCATTTTGCTTTTTAATTTAGAAACAGCATAAGATGCATAAATGGCAACAGGCAGAACCAAAACCATTGTAAGCAACAATCCATCTGCTAGAGAAAGAGGGAGAGAGACTGCTTTGCTATCAATTAACAGATTTGAGCCTCTCCCAGGATTTGGCAGAATGACTTGTAAAGGTAAAACTGACAGCAATTTAAAATTAGTAGGTAAAATATTCTTTGATATATACCAAATTGTCTGTGGATGGCATGTTTTATGTGCTTTTTGCTCCTTGAACTGATGGCTATAAAACTTTACAGGAAAGTGAAAATACTGTACGGGAAAAAATTCCTAGTAGTTCATTCAGTCCACTGCTCGTTCTTTGGAAATCAGCCTCTTTAGCATCAAGGGCTACAAAGAACATCAAACCATAGCTGGGCTGTAATAACTTCACCATTATGCATGTGTGCAATTATGTGAGCAAATTATCTTGGAGGCCTGGAAAGTCATAGCTTTTCTAGATCTAGAACACAAGTAAAAAACTAATTCTGCAGGATGGATGAATTCAGAGGAAAGGCTTTGGTGTAGAGAAGCTCCTCCCTTTTCTCAAATCCAATCCCAAGTCACCAGTCATTCATTTGATTGTTCAGCCAGCATCTCCTAGATTCTTTTGGCATGGAGGACATGGCAGCTGGCACTTGCAAACAGTCCCAACTGTGAATGCCGATAAGCATTATTATCCCACCACATTGAACTAGCTTCTCCCAGTCCCCATCTGTACTCCTTGCACAGATTGCTGCAACTCAAGAGTAGCTGCATCAAAGGAAAGACTTAGGCCACAATCCAAATGTGTAAGAGGTATGCCTGGAGTAGAATCATACACTAGGTGTGTGTGATAACATGTATACACCTGTACATTCTTTTTTTTTTCCTAATAGCAGAGAAACACCCAAGGCTCCTATTATCCAGCAATATCTGTTTCCCATAGTGAACCATGGAAAGTGGGTCAGAGGAAAACACTAACAAAGCCAGGGCAATAGTCTGTAGGACATAAAACCAAGTCTTTCTGACTCTGTCCTTTGAACACCATTGAAAGGAGGGTGTTTTTTATTCCATTCATCTATTGATTTAGAACAGTTATATGCCATTTATTTTTTTAAAAAAACCTCAGTTCAGAATAAGAATCCATAATTCAAATAATAAAATATAACAATTGGAACATATCAAAGCATTATATAAAATATATAGAATAAAATAGGGAGAAAATAGCAAGCAATATTCGAGGGGGGGGGGGAAATCATAAAGACAAAAAATCACAGCTATATTTTTGTTAGAGGGCCACAAGAATAAAATGACTGCCTATCACAAAGCATAATGAAGATAGTGCCACCTGTTCAGCAAGCCTTATGCTGATGGTTCTAGGATACAGGTAGGTAGGAGCATGAGAAGTTCTATCAGATACTGTGCTCCCAAACTTTATAGATTAAAACCAGCACCTGGAATTCAAATCAGAACTGGAAGGTAGTGAAAATCTTAAAAGAATTGAGATACTAGTCCCAGTGAGCACTTTTATTATTTTGTACTAAGTTTCAAAGGTAGCTCCCCATATCATATATTGCAGTAATCTAAACAGGACATTATTATGAATAGCTATTGTTCTGTCCAGATAGGACCCACAGCTGGCACATTAGCCTATAGCCTAAAATAGTGAAAGATGCTTCATCCCATAGAAGCTATTCGTGTATCTAATGTCAAAGATGTATCCAAAAGCATCCTTAAACCGCAAATCTGTTTCTTTAGGAACATCTAGAATAGGTTGAATTTTGTTCTTCTGGGTAGATAATCCACTCACTAGTAGTACTTCTGCTTGCATTTTAGTTTGCTTTCATTATCAAATTCATTCCAATAGCCAATCATCAATTCAGCATTTTAGTGTCTTGTCTGAACCTGGTAAGAGTTGATGACCCTTTACATCTCCAGATGTTCTCACCCAGGCATTTTATAAAGATGCTAACAAGCATAAGGATAAAGTAGAATCTTTTAGAAGAACATAGTGTAAATACCTTGGGGTCAAGCAGAAATCCTGAATCACCACTTTTTGGGGATGGCCACCCATGTATAAGTAGTACACATTAATGATGATCCATCCTTATTTAATGGGATGGCTTCTCATAGTTAATGATAACAAAAGCCACTGAGAAATCTAGGCAAATCACAAATTTGTACTTTTCTGCCTGTCTCCTAGGAAAGATCATCCAACAGGTTTGAAATTGCTCTAAAAACTCATTTAATCCAACAGTTCTTCATCTGATTAACTATCATATGCCCAGGCACCTTACCCAAGTAAGTATGTTGACCATTGGTCTATAGCTATTTAGATCATCTGTGTCTAATAGTCAATGTATTCCATTGATTGAATACCTGCCTTTAATTAGATATCTGTAAATGTTGAGTTTTATACTTTCCCTTCATACAAGAGATCGTGGCAATATCAACCAATAAATATCATAACCAATGATGTCTTCATTGTCAGTGGTAACTTTCTTTCAAAAATAATTTTCTGGCTTGATGAAGATTTGTCTTGATGAAGAGTTTCACACTGTGGAAGCTCTGCAGATTCCTTCATCCAAGCAAAGAGATGACTTGATGTTCCTCAAGGGACACAACTGCCTTAACCAGCTATAAAATGTGTGATCAAGCCTAGTAAAGTGGAACAACATGGCCACTTTGATTTTAGAAGATTGGTTTTGTATTTCTTCACAAAACAGGTTCAATGAGATATTTTGCTTGACCAATAGTCAAAGTCTCCCCCTAAAGACCTACATATCCCAACCTTACCCACTTAGCTCATTATATGTGAACAGTGTAGTCACATTTTGACAGTATGCAATAAATTCTAGCTTTGACAACTATCAGAACTTCTAATCACTTTTGTCCACAATGGTTAAGAATGTTGGAGTCCCAGTAACATCCAAATGTTTTTATTTTTATTTTATTTTCCTAAAATAGATACATGATTTGTAAGGATTCTTTTTTCAATTGCACAATTTATACAAAAAATTGAATACTGCTGTGTTCTACTCTACTGAGCTTCAATTTATGTTCATTTTGTCTCCACAATCACACTATCTCACATTAGTCATTTATTTTTTGCTAACATTCATTCACCCCTCCCCTTCATTCTTGATCCTATCTTTGGTCTTCTATAAGAACAATAATAGTAATGACAATAATGTTTTCCTGAGACTTCCTAAGATAAAAAGAAAATCATAAAGTTAAACAGGTCCATTCAGTAAAATTAATTCACATGTAAAAAACAATCCAGTCAATATTTAAGACTAAAACAAAACACAAGAACCATACATTTTAACACAATACCCTGCAAAGCACACATAACCCATAGTTAATATTACATGTGTGTGCGTGCGCATGCCTGTGTATGCACGCACAACTTCAAATCTTTCTTGGCTTTTGGCAATTGCATGGACAAGCCGACATATTTTTCTTGCCAATAATTTCAGAAATATTTTGACATTTCTTACTCCCAAGGCCTGAGAAAAAATAACTCACTAAAAGGTGTAGAGAGAAGAAAAACAAAACAATAGGAATTTTGGGAATGGAGGGCGAGCCCTGCCCATATGTAGTTCATGTTACCAACCCTACCCATATGCAGTTTTCACCCCATCCAGTTTGCTCCAATTGCTGTTTATTGTGATGGTTGGTTTCCAGAAAGGCTTTAAATGAGATTCCCATACACCAAATGGCTATTAATTCCTGCTACCAAGTAAGATGAAACATGGGATATTTCTTTCCAAGAGAAGGGGAGAAAAAACAGGGGAGAAAAAATCCAATTATATGAGTGAAGAAGCAAAGGAAGCTCATTGTCCATGTGCTTCAGTAGTCTATCATTAAATAATAATAATAATTCTGACTTTGCAGCCCATGATCTCTCATTAGCTAGTTTGGAGTGCCAGTGAAGGTTAAGAGAGAACTAAGCATGCCACAGTCATATGTAGCAGCATGATTTTAACTATAGTTCAGCCATGCTGTGTGTGTATGTCTCTCTCCCTCCCTCCCTCCCTCCCTCCCTCCCTCCCTCCCTCTCTCTCTCTCTCTCTCTGTGTGTGTGTGTGTGTGTGTGTGTGTGTGTGTGTGTGTGTGTGTGAGTGTGTGAGTGAGTATTCTGTTCTCTTCCTGCCAGGGAGGTTCAGAATCGAAGTTTCCAGCATTACTTGCACGTAGATGTTTCCTCTCTTGTGAGAAAGATGGAAGCTGACATGTCAGTACAATTCTTTGTCAGAAATATACATCTGCATGAAGAGGGTAGAGTTAAAAATTTAATCTGCAAAGCTATTTGGAGAGTGGATAGGCCTTGACAGGCCTCCCAAATGTATTAAAAGAACAAGAACAGCAGAATTATGGGCGGAGGGGAAAGCTGTTGCAAGCAAACAGAATGAACCTAAGCTTTCTTGACAGAATCAGTTTGCCAAATGACTTTAAAATGTCTTGTAGGGGTTTCCTTCCCCATCCCCACTTAAACAGACTTTAATTTAAATTATAAACCAAAAGAAACTTCCTTAAACTTCAGAGGTCAATGATCTGTCCAAAGACAAAAAATGAAAGCAAGAGGGGCAAATGACAGAGACAAAGAGAAAGGACAGACAATGGCTAATAGTTGAGTCAGAAGGTAGAAGAGTGTGGGATTTAGGAGGGGGTGTTCAGAAGTTTTTTTTTTGTCTAACACATTTTCCAAATGATCTTTTTTTTTTTTTAAAGGCATGTTGCAAAACCAAGGACATAATCTAAGCAAGCTCTTTGAATTCCTGCTTATCTTGTCTTTACTCAAGCTATGTAAACAGAACTGAGGATCTCTATTAGTCATTGGCAAATGTCATTGCCCAAATAATTAAACTCATCCAATGATGAACTTTGTGTAGCTCATCACTGGAGCTACACAAAGCATTTAAAAGAGGCACTTCATGAAACTTGTTAATGTCGTTTGGAACACTCTTCTCATACAGCTGTTTGAGAAAGCTGTTTCTGCATGTATGTGGCCGCACAGGGTAAATGCAGATAACCTTTGAAGACTTTGAAGCTGGATCAGCAAGTCTTCTATAAGCACCTCTTCAAGTGTTTTTGTGCAGAGTCCTTAACAAAAGTGAGGGGATGGGCATAATTAGAGTTCTTTGGCTGAGGGAACAGAATACTATGAAGATTTCTTCTGTATATTTTCACCAATTTTTGATTAATTCAATGGAATTAAACTCCTACCATCAGGAAAGAGATATAGAAGTATAGCTAGCGCACAAACAGGCTGAAGAACAGTTTTTATCTGTCAGCTGTCAGATTCCTGAATGAGAAATAACGTCATAACTATGTAGTATGATGGACTGCAGGGCCGGCGCAATGTGTAACATGTTTACACTGGTGCAATAGGACTGGGTGTTTTGTTAATGTGATTTATTGGGTTAGGGATTTTTTGTCTTCACTGTGAGTTGTATTGTGTTGGGCGGGGGTGCACTGAGGGAGCTCAACCAATCTCATTGTACATATGTTGTGCACTGACAATAAAGACTGAATTGAATTGGAAAGAAAACTGCCAGTGAACATTGAGTGAAATATTCAGTTCTGATGTATCTAAGATGCCTGAATGAGTCTTTCACTGAATAATAGTCTCTTTGGAAGGCTACAGCCTCCCTGACTTCCCACACTCTAAACTTCAATAAATTTCATGACCAGCTTGACAGAGATATACTGGATGTTAAAAGTTTTATGATGTTTTCAATAGACCATATGCCATTGATATAATTAAAGAAAATGATTTTTTGATCTTCAGAAAATATGACATTTTTACAAAAGCAGCATTTTTAGATCTTTCTTTTTCTGAAGAATAATTCTTACCCAACCTAGAGCAAACATTCTTAAAACTAAGGTTTTAGATAACTTACATTTTGTTTCTCAAAGAATTGCATGATGGTAGTGGTATTGGTTCCTATATTTAATTAAACAAGAAATTAGTCAGGGAGAAACTTATTAAAATTACTTCTGAGATATGATGAGGGATGAAGAAAGAAAGTCAGTATAAACTATTTTTAGAATCATAATAATAACAAGAGATAAAATGAGAGATGGGCTTTTAAAATATTTGTGAACCACTGGAATTAAGGGGGAGAAAGTTGTATAAAGGATGGTCCAAGATCTTGCCCCTCATGCAACCCCATTGATAGCAATCTTTCCTAAAGATTAAAGAAACCTGAAACACACATCAAAGCAACTGATACATACTCAGTGTGTTCTGAGCATGGCCCATACCTTTTCTGTACTAGTTGTACCTTCAGAAAATGCGAGACAGTAATTTAGTTTGGATGTAGTCTGCATTTATGGACCAAATCTTGGTTACCTCTCATGTCCTGTTTCATTGGAAATCCCTCTCCAAAGGATTCTGCATTTTCTCCTTGTTCCTTCCCCAAAGTATGATCTGCCATGGAATTATTCCTTTGATAAGTGATTCTGAATCTTTACTGACCTTTTTTAAAAAAATTCCAAGCCCAGAATCCTTTGCTGGGCAACCCACTTCCCCTTCTGTTTAAGGCAGGAAGCATCATGGTGGTATAAGGTAGTTGCTATATCACTGGCAGTGCTAAACACACAGGAGAACATTCCTTCCTTTGGTATCCTAATCTTCTGACTCATTAGAACAAATATGCCCGTTCCTCCTTTTTTAATTTGGAGCCATGTTTAATAAAAAGTCAAATTATTTTTCTCTGCCCAGATAAATATGATTGCCTAGAGTTGTTAATAATGATATGAGCCTAAAAGGGATTATTTTTTTAGGGATTTAGTCTTTTTTTTTTTTTGGACCTCTGGACAAGGATTTGGTGGTAATTCTAACTTTCCCTGTGTCAGTAGAAGCAGACAGAAGAAAGGGCATTGATTTGATGCTCCAGATCAGAGAATTTTATTTCTCTGGCAAGGATCATTGATTAGAACTACAATTAATAATCTGAATAAGCACAAAATTCCAATTCCTTGCCTATCACACTTTTGACACTGCACATTTTTAGCCCTTATGCTTTCTGTTAAAGCCATAGTTATACCTGAACAATATTATGCTATCACAAAATGTAATGCAATGCCAACACAGAACCTTGGCACAGCCCAAATGTATTTTAAAACAATCTAATTCTTTGTTTATTTAAAAATCATATTTACATGGCTGCCCAACACACACAGAACGTGATTCTGGGCAGGGGTGGGTTCTATTTACCTTTACTACCGGTTTGCATCGCGCCCGCACACGGTCTTCTGCGCATGCGCAGATCACCTATGATGACATCCGGGTCAGTGGGTGGAGCCTCCTGCCGGTTTTACTACCGGTTCTTGCGAACCGGTCTGAACCAGGGGCAACGCACCACTGATTCTGGGTGGCTTACAATAAAACCATAAAATAACAATCCAATAAATGTGAGTCAAAGCTAAGAATTCACATTTAGCTTTTCAATTGTACATTTTAAAAAGTTAAAATTGTACTTTTTAAAAAGTTAAGGAAACGGGGCATTGAGTGAGTTACAGGGGCACACCCATGCAATTTTATTGTATGTGGATTGCCATTGTTCTCTTTGGAAATGGGTTTTTTTTTTCACCTCCCAACTGAGGGGGGTCCTTATTGTAATTTGTTTTCTCATCTTGATTACTATTTTTAATGCCAACCTTGACTGATCTAGAAAGCTAAGTAGGGTCAGTTCTGATTAGTATTGAGATGGGACTCCACCAGCCTATAGATCTGTCACTTCCCGGTAGACTCTCATCTCAGTACTCACCAGAACTGATCAGCTTTCTAGATCAGTCAAGTCTGGCATTAGAAAGTAGCAATTAAGATGAGAAAACAAATTACAAAAAGCAAGAATATTTATTAGGAAGATACTCTTTTAGATGTGTTAGGCATCCTGGGCAATGAATTGGACAGCTGTTCATTTGCACCAGGAGGCTCTTAATCATGCAAAATATCCCACCAGCTTCAGCAGGTTTTTCATCCTCAAGGTCACTCTGTAGGATGCTGTTCATTGACCAGCAAGTGTAATCAGGTTTGACAGCTTGATGAACCCTCATGCTGACCAAGAACATGCTTTGAGCACATGCTTGCAATGCATTCATGTCTAAAACAGCAGGTTTGTTAAGGTCTCTATGTGAAACTCTTTGTCAGCTGCAAATTCATGCAACAAATTTTGAAAGTTTATATCGTAATGTGCACCCCAGTATTTCTTTTAGCATTTAGAAGAAAAACAATATAGACAACAAACTTGTCTCTTCATCTATAGAATAGTCCCAAACATTTCTTTATTGATAACTTGTGAATATTGTCTATTATTTAAAATTAGAAGACTAATGAATGTTACAATTCTGTATTGTATACATTTGATGATGTTAGATGGGCACTTTCAGGTTCTTTAGAGATGTCAAAAGTAACAGAATTGATTAAAGCCTGAAAGATAGGGAACACTGAATTTGATGATCAACCAGGCTGGATCTCAAGTCAGTCTGAGCTTTTCGATCAGGTCACCACCAAACAGTCAATTACAATGTTTTTTTTAAGGAGGAGGGATTATGAGGAATGGTGGTGGTGGTGGACTGGGAGCTTTCTTCTTATCACAGGTTATCTAGTCTTAAAACATTGTGATTTTTTTTTCTGGTTTCACTAGCCAACAGTCTGCCAAATGAATTGAATGGAATATGCTAGGGAATTCATCCCTGATAGGTCCACTATAACCAAACCTCAACAATAAATTCAGGGAGGACCATAATCAGTTTTTTCCCTTTGGAAAGAAACTCCCATTTTTGGGGTATGTTTTGTGCCAAAATAACAATTATAGCTTCACAAGCAACACAGCCTTCACCCTGCCCCCTACTTCCAAGAGAGAAAGAGAGAGAAATGGTAGTTTTGCTTCATTTTGTATTGTGATGAGTCTTCTACCAGTTCCACTTCTAGCTACTGGAATTGTCCAATGGAGTGACCCAAAGTGCCTCAATGAGTTACAGTGCCTCCATGCCATACAGAGGTGAACTTTTTCTTCCATGGCACAAACAATGATTTGTTTATGATACATTGAGTTATTGTGTTGCTCTTTTGTTCTTAGCATCTGCCCTGATTAGTTGTAAGATTTTGCATTGTGTTCACCTAATTCTTGCAGTGAAATTATCAGTGCACGTTGTGACATGTGTGTGTGTGTGTGTGTGTATTATTTATCAACTGGCTTGTCACAGAGTCTGATAATGATTTGAAGTGATTGACCCAGCATCACCCAGCTGGCTTCCATGCTTAAGAAAGGCCTGGAATCTGTGTCTTTCCACTCCTAGTCCAGCAACTTTACACCACATAGGCTTTCTAGTCATTTAGAAATGTTAATATATTTAAATAGATTACTGTTATTTCCTCATTATCTGAAGGTATACTAATTAGCAAAAAGTATTGGCAAACATAGTTTGTTGTCTCCCCATGTAAATGATGGTGTGGAGAGGCACTTTTTTTAAAAAAAAATGTTCATCCTATAATGTAAAAGATTTCTTGCTTTTTCACCCACTCTCCTGCTCTTTCTCTCTCCTTTTCTTTTTCTTTCTATAAAAAGAAAAGCAAGCTCATAGGATCAGTTAGACAGTAAAAGCACAATATGTTTCTCTTCTTCCAGCATTCATCCTGTCATTAGGCAGCTGCCAGGGTGATGAGAGAGCTGATCTATGATAGCGGTTTCACACATTTCAGGAATAAAGTAATAGCTGCAATTATCACAAAATAAACATAAGCAAGCTCATTTTAAATGTCAGTAACAAGGGTCAGCTTTGCAATTGCTCTTTGCTGCAGTGCAGATGCAAACAGATAAACTGCTTAAAGTGTGGCATAATTGTTGGACAAATTGTGATCACTAAAAAAAAAGAAAGAAGCAAAAATGGCAGGCAAACATTCAGTCTTCTCAACATTGTATTTGTGTCAAACTTGACTAACAAACTTAGGCCAGGGATATTTTGCTACTGGGAGAATTGGGCTAGAGTTTTAGAGATTGTCATTGGCCTTTGATGAGGCAGCCATCCTGTGTGAATGTTGCCATGGAAACAGTCCTGAAATGTCATTAGGAAGACTTGGGTTCTGTCCCTGCTCAACCATAGGACTGAATGGGTGCCTTTATGTCAGTTTACCATTTCTCAGCTAGCCTATCTCGCAAAGCTGCCTGGGGATTAGGCAAGGCTTTAAAGTAGGATGCTTTGTTCTAGAAGGATACGAAACAGGATATAAGTTGAAAGGAAGGAGAGAAGGAAAGTGTTAAATTCATTCCCCACTTGTGGTTGGAGAGGTAAATAAATCAATAAATACTGATTTATAGGCAAGGACTCAAATATATATAGAATTGCCATGCTTTGCATTCCTATTTGAGATCAACTATTGTTTAATGATAAAGCCTGGTTTCTCTTGTGTGTATGTTTATGAAAAGGACTTCAAATATGTCCAGTGCTGAAATTGTTATAGGAGTGGAGAAAATTGTCCTAATACTTGGTTTGTCTTAACATGCAATGCAGTAAGGCAAACCAAGAATTAGGAACTTTAACCTTAAACTGTCTACTGTTGACCTCACCCCATTCCTAAGAGGTCTGTAAGGGGCGTGAATAAGTGTACCAGAGTGCCTACCGTCCCTGTCCTAATATTCCTTTTTACTTACTCTTTTCATGTATTCAAATTATGTTTATACTTTTACCTGTTACTTTATATATGCTTGACAAATAAACTTATGATTATGATTATGCTCCATTCCTACAGCATAAGGCAGTACTGATCAGCACAAAGAAGCATCTCATGCAAAGAATATTCATCCCCAGCCTATGTTACCAGTGCCAACACATGGACATTTACAACAAAACATAAATGAAAGTTAGTCACCACAGAAATGAGATGTTTGAGGAAAGTTGCTGGAGTGATCAGAAGAGACAAAATCACAAATGAGACCATAAGAGAAAGAATTGGCATAGAATCAATCTTAAATTACATACAAAAAACAGCAAATAAAGTGTTTACTCACCTGGAGAGGATGTTGTGGGATTCCATCCCAAACAAGGCATATACAAAAAAAGGAGAAAGTCAAAGAACACAAGGCTGACCCAGAAGAAGATGGAGAGACAACATCAAAGACACATTACAACATCAATTAACAATGGTTGAGATTATTGTTGGCTGAGAGCAAGAGCCAGAACTTTGTATCTGCCTTGACACCCAAAGCGATAAAAGAGGAAGTAAAGAAGAAGAAGGGAAGACTGATAATAACAATTGCAAGCATGAGAGAGGGGCAAACCCACAGCATATACTTGGCACTGTGAAAAGCAAAATATTGGACCAAAGTGTGCCTTGAGTTGGGCTAGTCTTGTATTCTTGGGGAAGAAATATTCCGAAAAGCCCTTAAGACCTTTTTATGTGACTAGACCCGGGATGACCATGGAACTGGAGTCTTCTCTAGATGACTCCATTGTTGACAGGACCATTTTTAAATTATCCTTTCAGCTATGGTTTGTATTTTTGTTTTTTATAATTATTGCTAATTTACTATGGTTTTTAAAATTCGTATTTGCTGTTTTCATATCTTCAGTTTTAGAGCTATTGTTGCGTGCTGTCTTAGGTGAGAAGGGGTGGCTACATAAATTTGATGAATAATAATAATAATAAAAACAGTTGCTTAGTCTTTATGTTTTTCTGCTGAAAACAAATGCAGTCAGCTGAGTGTAAGCATGCAATTAATTGGAATGTACTACTGACATCTCATGCTCTTCAGGATGAAGATTAGTGGGACTGACCTGTGGATGGAAGTAAGCTGCTTGTTCAGGTATTCTGCACCGTGTGGATAAGAGCCACTCTGTTCTTTATATTGGGGCATCTGCAGTCACTGACTTCAGAATGGTGTGTGTATATAGGTGGGGTGGGGTGGGGGGCTGAGACCAGGTGATTGTCTCTGAAAAAGAGCTGGAGCTTTTATCATCAGGTTGATCATTTTGATGTCAGTGACCATTGTTGCGGACATCCCTATTTGCAATGCTTTTCTCATTTATCTAAAAGCAAGCCTTGGCTCGCATCTTATTTCTGCTTTTAAGAGCCAGACAGGGTATAAATAAAATAACTATACATATGCTTCAGGGGTAAATGAAGGTTAACAGTCTGGAGGAGAGTTTCTAACACAGAAAATATATCGAAAATGGCCATAAGAAAAGGACCGTAAGAAATTCTAAACCCATAAAAGGCAGTTTAAAAGTAATTAATATTCACCATTTCAGTTTTTCACAGTACCTTATTTAATAGAAGGGGTATATATTGTGTAGGTGTGTATGTGCAGAACAGAGGGGACTGCACTGAAAAAAAAATCAGATAAAAGTCCTGATGTATTTTTGTAATGTTCACCATAAATACAGTTGATCTAATGAAGAATGTTATTTTACTAAAGTGCTGGAGATTTTCTTTTAGAACCTGCTCCAGCAGTCATAATTTACTGTATGTACAGCATGCCAGTCTGATCAATAGGCCACTCAAGCATGTGTGTCCGCCTTTGCTCATCCCCACCATTTGCAATCTAATTAGCAGCTGCTCAGAGATGGGAAACAGGTGCAGATCCAGGCCCAGACTGGGGAAGCTTGCCTGTAATTAACAAGAAAAAAGGGTCAAATATTGGGAAGAATATCAAATCTGGGTCCACAGGGGATGCCCACACCAGCCTCAAAGGCATAGTCACCTGAGATCTTAGGCATGCTAATGTATATTATGCAAGCTTTCAAACAACATGGCTGCATAATCAGCTGGCAAGGCTGTTGGTTTCTCTCCTGTCATCCAACTGTGGAAAATGAAGCAGCTTTCAGTATTCTCCCCAAGTTTCCCTTTGCTTGGTAAATATTAAGACCCAGCAATTGGGAAATAGAGCTTAGGAGCAGCAGGGAGAAAGACAAGGAAATGGGGAAAAATTACTAACTTTGTTTTTGTTTTCTTTCTCAAAGAACACGTGCCTCTCTGAGAGAGTTGCCCAATAATAGTCTTTTGTAAATGGCAACTTTCATGATAATTAGCTTTCTGAAGATGTTCTGCAGGTTTAAAGTCACAAGGAAAATCATTCTAGTGGGCTGCAGGCATGGAAGAAATTTAAAAATTTTGGTGCCCAAGAATAAAGAAGGAGACGGGTGGGCATGGGATGCTTATACCATTTCTCTTGATAATAAGCCTTCCACATCTGTGTTTGACAGTAGTGGAAAAGACAATGAAAAACATCAATATAAGATTATAGATCTGCAGGAATTCAGCAACATCTAGCCGTAGATCTTGGTTGTAAGGGATGCAACAATGAAAAACCATTTTGGAACAATTTTGCCTATGACAAGGTTATGACACTTAAAGTTAATGCCATGGAAAATGAAGAGTATTTTTTGTTTCTTTCTCTTTCACTTATAATAAATATCCTATTGGATCTGCAAGGGAATGTTGACCCTTTGTGGGATTCACATCATTCAATTTCTCTTGTTATCAGTTCCCTATTACATATACTGTAGGCCCCTATTTCAAAGTTGATATAAAATTCTTTTTAAGGTTTCTGCAGTTTTGACTTAGCCACTTCCACTGTTTCTGTTGAATGCTGTTGAATGTTGCTACTTTCCATTTTTATAAACTCTGGCATGATGGATTGTGTGCCAATTAACATAGCTAAAGTTTTTTGGATTTGTTTGTTTGTTTGTTTTGGCAGCAAAGAAGGAAGAAGGTCAGAATTATAGCTCTGACTTCTTTCTGAAAGAAAACACCTTTTAAGAAAATCTGCGAATTGTGAAAATGCCTTGAACATATAGCTTTTAAAATACAAAGCAAGAGGAAAGTACAAACACTGAACCCCTATTTTTCATTTAGCTTTTTGTTTTAGTTTTAAATCTTCCATTCTAGCAATTGATTAGCAATTTTCTGACAGTATGCAACCTCATAATTCAAGACATGTAGCTAAATCAGTAAATTATTCCTGGGCCATTTGCACCATCTGCTGTGTTAAGGGCTGTCTGATGGGTGGATGGAAAGACACCTGCTGACAGCAAAGTGGATCTCTGATCATGAGAGAAATAAACAGATGATGGCTGGCAAAGGGACAAGGAAGTAAAAATTTCAACAGACTTGTAATGAGAAGAATTGAAATCTAAGTTATAATCTTATGCATTAAACTTCCAAGCAACCAGTCAGCCACCATAAATACTAATAATAAAGGTAAACTCTCTTTTCAATTTGCACAACTATGGGGCATGTCCATGAAATTTTCTTGACAGCATCATGGAAATGGTTTGCCATTGCCTTTTTCTAAGATGTTTTTCAACTTCCCAGTCTAGTCAAGAACTCCAGAATTCTCAGTCAGTGCCCATTCAGTATTAAGCAGGCTGTACTATGCTTAACTTTCAAGTTCAGAAAAGGTTAACCAGCACCCCTATGGTAAAGAGTGATAGAGACATCTCAGGCTTACAGGAACACATGTACCACAGGTGAATTCATAAGCAAGAATGGAAAATTTATTGAGGAATTCCGTGGTAGACAGTTTTGGTTCCCAGATCCAGAAAATGATTAAGATAAGATTCATGGATGGGGGTCTGTTCAAATCCAGAAGCCAAAGAACAAGACAATCAAGGAAAGAAAGGAAACAACAACAACAACAACAACAGGTAATTTATATGTGGGAATGGTGAAATGCAAGGATGAAAATATAAGTGGATGAATACAGTACTGGTTTATAAAAGGAAAGGTAAGAATGAGCTATGACTGTGATGGCGAACCTTTTAGACACCAAGTGCCCAAACTGTGTGCGTGCATGCCGAAACTGAAAGGTGCACATGTGCAAATGTGTGCATGCATGTGCAGACATGCGTGAATGTGCATATGTGCAGACATGCACGGGCATGCGGGCATGTGCAGCAGAGATCCGAAGACCAGCTGGCCGGTGGGAGGCGGGTCATTCCAATACCGGCAGCGCGGCAAGAGGTAAGATCTTTTTCTTTCATGAGCTTTTGTTTCTTGTTTGCAGGGAAACAGAAACTCACGAAAGAAATGCCATGGAGACCTGACCTGGGGTGATGGCGCACATGCCAGGAGAGAGGGCTCTGTGTACCACCTCTGGCACGCTTGCCATAGGTTCACCATCACAGAGCTATGAGATTGCAATACAGACAGAAACCAAGAAATGCAAACAGAAGTGGAGTCTTACAAAGTTAACTGAATGTAGACAATCAATGGGATGAACCATTTTTAGAAGAATGTCCATGGAGATTCTCAGTCATCCAGGTCATGGTTGTCCCAAAGATGCTTTTTTAAAAGGCAACTGTACTTTCTTTACAAGCAAAAGTTACTTTTTGAAAAAGCACCTTTGGGAAGAAACAAGAGAATTAGAAAAGAGATTAAATTCAACAAGAGAACATGTGCTGGCTTCCATGTTATAGACTAAAAAGATCTCATAAATGTTCATTCAAAAATATTTACAATAAGACTTGTTGGTACACAGGAAATAATGGCTAAAGTCTCTTCTGTTTAATGGTACATTTATCTAAAATATTTCCTACTCCCTTCCTTCTGGGAGCCTGTAAAGATGAAGTGAGGAAAGTTAAGGCTCACAATGAACAAAGGCTTGTGACTAAAGTAAAAAATAACAAAAAAAGCTTCTTCCAACATATTAAAAACAAGAAAAAAGTCAAAGAAACAATTGGCTCATTGCTGGGAGAAAGTGTCAAGAAGGTGACAAGCAACAGGGAGAAAGCAGAACTACTTAACTCATTTTTTTGCATCTGTCTTTACACAAAAGGAAAAAACAGTCCAACCTATCAAAAACAGCACCACAAAAAACAGATTAGGAACACAAGTTAAAATAGGGAAGAAAATGGTAGGTGAACATTTGTCTACCCTAGATGAGTTCAAATCACCAGGACCAGATGGATTACACCCCAAGGTTCTGAAGGAACTGGCAGACGAGATGTCAGAATCACTGAACTATATCTTTCAAAGATCCTGGAGCACAGGGAAGCTACCAGAGGATTGGAAAAGAGCTGATGTAGTTCCCATCTTCAAAAAAGGAAAAAAAAATAGATCCAGGAAACTACAGACCTATCAGCCTGACCTCAATACCAGGGAAGATTCTGGAAAAGATAATCAAACAATGAATCACCGAACACCTAGAAGCAAATCAAGTAATAACCAAAAGCCAACATGGGTTTGTCAAAAACAGATCATGCCAGTCTAATCTTATTGCATTCTTTGACAAAGTGACAAAATTAGTGAACCAGAGGAATGCTGTCGATATAATTTACTTGGACTTTAGTAAAGCATTTGATAAAGTAGACCATAACCTACTACTAGATAAAATAGAAAACTGTGGGTTAGACAGCATCACCACCAGATGGATTCGTAACTGGCTGACCAACTGCACTCAACATGTAGTCCTCAATGGAATTGCATCTACATGGAGGGAAGTATGCAGTGGAGTATCCCAGGGCTCTGTGTTAGGTCCAGTGCTCTTCAACATCTTCATCAATGACTTGGACGAGGGGATAGATGGGGAACTCATCAAATTTGCAGATGACACCAAGCTGGTAGGAATAGCCAACACTCCAGAAGATAGGCTCAAAATACAGAAGGATCTTGACAGACTTGAACATTGGGCGCTATCTAACAACAGTGAAAAAAAGCAAGGGAAGAAAAGCAAAATGCACAGGTACTGTATATGCGGTACTTTGCTCAATAGTAGTAACTGTGAGAGGGATCTTGGAGTCCTAGTGGACAACCATTTAGATATGAGCCAGCAGTGTACAGCAGCTGCCAAAAAAGCCAACACAGTTCTGGGCTGCATAAACAGAGGGATAGAATCAAGATCACGTGAAGTGTAAATACCACTTTATAATGCCTTGGTAAGGCCACACTTGGAATATTGCATTCAGTTTTGGTCGCCACGATGTAAAAAAGATGTTGAGACTCTAGAAAGAGTGCAGAGAAGAGTGCAGAGAAGAGCAACAAAGATGATAAGGGGACTGGAGGCTAAAACATATGAAGAATAGTTGCAGGAACTGGGTATGTCTAGTTTGATGAAGTGAAGGACTAGGGGAGACATGATAGCAATGTTCCAATATCTCAGGGGTTGCCACAAAGAAGAGGGAGTCAAACTATTCTCAAAGCACCTGAGAGTAGGTGGAATGAAGAAGCAATGGGTGGAAACTAATCAAAGAGAGAAGCAATTTAGAACTAAGGAGAAAGCAAAATAATACACCATGTGTATACAAAACACATCTATATCAATATATATCTATATCAACTGAGCCTGAGTGGCATAGGAGGCTAATGCCTCCTACTAAGGCAGCATTTAACATCCAGCTGCCTGCAATTACTGTGAGTTCAATTCTCACCAGGCTCAAGGTCGACTCAGCCTTCCATCCTTTCTAAGGTGGGTAAAACGAGGACCCGGTTTGTGGGGGCAATAAGCGGACTTTGTATAAAAATATACAAAAGTATGAAGGCTATTGCTTAATGCATTGTAAGCCGCCCTGAGTCTCTGGAGAAGGGCAGCATATAAAAATAAATAAATAATAAAAAAATATATATAAACAACACTACATAAAAAGAAAAAGTGATTATTTTACTTTTATATGTTTAATAAAGTTTGTTTTTAAAATTAAAAAAAGAAAGAACTAAGGAGAAATTTCCTGACAGAACAATTAATAAGTGGAACAACTTGCCTGCAGAAGTTGTGAATGCCCCAACACTGGAAATTTTTAAGAAGATGTTGGATAACCATTTGTCTGAAATGGTGTAGGGTTTCCTCCCTGGGCAGGGGGTTGGACTAGAAGACCTCCAAGGTCCCTTCCAATTCTGTTATTCTATTCTATTCTATTCTATTCTATTCTATTCTATTCTATTCTATTCTATTCTATTCTATTCTATTCTATTCTATTCTATTCTATTCTATTCTAATATCACAAGAATCATATTATGACAATGAAGATCATACATTTCTGGAAGCAGGAAATCAATACTATATAGTGCAATCAGACCTCCCCCACCCTCATATCTCAGTTTATTTGACTAAAATGGAATCTTAACTGTTTGCTGTGAGGCATTTCCAGAATACTAGTGGGGAACATATATAACAACTTGATGCTAAAATATCAGGTGACAAA
Source organism: Pantherophis guttatus (assembly GCF_059756535.1). NCBI lineage: Eukaryota > Metazoa > Chordata > Lepidosauria > Squamata > Colubridae > Pantherophis > Pantherophis guttatus. Next base: position 190,830,268 of record NC_142063.1, read on the forward strand.
TACCAGTCTTTCTTAAATTATACCAGCAACAAAGTTAGCATGAGAGCTCATTGAAAGAGGGAGGTGACTAAAGAATCATTTTCATGATTTTAAAATGTTCTGATGTTTAAATCAAGCTTTAGGGTTTTATATCCAAAAAAAGTCAAAAGATAAGTTGTTCCAAGCCAGGCTCTCATAAAATAATATCTGAACATCTGGGATGGTTCTGTCATTTCCATGCTCTATGCTAACTCCTATTTGCCTTATTTTTGTAATAGCAGAATTTGCCTTAGGGTGTTCTTCTCTTAATTAATCATGTCCAAATATTAACTGAATCAGTTCTTGGGTGTGAATCAAATTTCCCGCCTCAGGGCGCTTCTTCTTTGGAAATTGGAAGCATTTCCAGGTTGAAAGCCAATTTGTTGAAAGGCCAGGATGTTGCTATTGCAAACAAGAGATGTGAATGTCTTGGACACCAAAAGCAGAAAGAAAGGGAGGGAGAATTGCTCCCAGGAACATCTTGAATAGGACTATGGATTTTGCCCATTATGACAGCAATCAGTTCAAAAGGCAGCTACCAGATGTATTTGGCCTAATACTATTTTTTTTCAGGGATTGCAAAATAAAACTAATGACATTTAGAGAATATGGCATAACATTCAAACTATTAGTATGCAGTCTAAAAATATATATCTTGCAAGATAGGAAAGGATTATTTAATCCTTGCTGAAGTTAACTGTAGTAATAAGGAGAGGATTTGGTCAAAGTCACATGGAAAATACGTGGCTAATCTGATTTGTATGGTTTAAAATTCTCTTGTCATATTTCAGAAAATCCCAGGCAAACTAGAACATTTGGTCCTTCACACCTGAGTAATACAGTTCCTTTCAGTTTGCAACATAATGACAACTAGTGCCTATTTAGAATGCAGCCCCTGAACCCCAAAGCTTGCCAATGCATGCTGTAGTTATTTTACACTCTTTTCACACTTAAGCTGAAAATTAATTACACATGGCAACTTTTAATGGTGCTCCAGGAAGATTGTGCAATAAATGATCCCATGGATAAAATATTGTGTGATCCCATCCCAACCAACCGTTGCCTTCCTTCTGTTAGGATTCAGCAGAAGCTCTGCTTGCAGGACTTAAGGACAGAAATGGGCTTTATATTTTGTTGGATCATCCTTGTGCTAGTCTCAGGAATGCTAATTATACCCCCATCATCTTTTTATTAATGTGTATTATTTTATTGATTATATAATCCTTCCACCTATTACTATTGAATTACTTTTCTTTGCAAATTTCACTGTATTTTGACCCATTTGCTCCAGATTCCTGGGCAGAGCAGCCCTCTTCCCATTGCGTCAAATTAGAAAAAATGAACTTATGGGATGGAAGAAAAGAAGAAGGAGAAGGAGAAAAGGGATGAGAATAAATCATTATTAATATAAGGATGAAATGTCATGTTTGCATACACTTTCTGGAAATTATTAGAAGACGGCGGAAGCATTGGAGCCAATCTAATCTCTGGGGATGTTTTGTCCTAAAGGGCAAGCACCATGACATAAAAGCCACCTGTCTTCTTAGGCACCACAAGATGACATTTTTTAATAGACAGTACCCATAATATGCCTCTCCTTGCCAGATTTCCTAGAACATCCCAAATATTTTCCACAATCCCCCCCACTGTATTTTTGTAGCTTCTCTTTACTTTCTAAACTCTTATTATTGCACCTCAGATTCTAAAATCAAATGTCATGCAGTATTTCACAGTGGAACAAATTCATTTTCTCATTTTTAGTAAAGCTTTTTTTTTTGTGTGTGTGAAGATGATACAATTCTGGCATGACTCACAGGAGTACTGCCAGATTTTATTAGCTTATATGTTAATGTTTATGTTGGAGCAACAAAAATCATTATGCCTAGAAGTATCATTGTCCTATTCTTAAAAACAATGCTTCTAATAATGATCATCACACAACCCAATATATAAATTAATTGACACTTGTGACCATCCTGAATTTCAAAGGCTCCTAGAAGAAAATGAATTCATATCAATGATATTTATGAGACTGTTAATTTCTATTCATGTCTGCCTGGATTCTTTAAAAGTGGTGAGACAAAATAATTTATTAGCTAGAGTTTATTTGCAAAGAAGTTTCAACTGTCCTTTATATTATTATTATATCTCAAGACAGTGTTTCTTTGCTTATGAGCAGATGTCTGAAATCCTCCAGGAGATTTTTTTTTCTTGGTATAAGACTATGGAAATGAACCTGGCATGGGTACTGGTCTCCCAGGTGGAGAGGGTGCACACAAGCCTCCTTAGAAGTCTCAGATCAAGGCTAGTCGGAAAGAGCAACACAGCCCAGCCACCAAAAGCTTGTGCTTTGGTGACTGACAGGTACAGGCTCTTTCAGAAGCATAAAAAGGAATGCTAAATGATCTCACTGACAGAATAAATCTTCTATTTGTTTGGTCTGGTCCAGATGTGCTACAGGCTGATGCAGAAATGTCTGCTGATGCCAGTCTCGGTTTAAATCACAATTTGGCAGCAAGTTTAGATTTATTACTACTAAAACAACTACTACAAGTCATCATCGTCATCTTGTAATTATGTGCCATTTAATGTAACACAATTTGTTGGAAAAGATCAACTTGTCTTAACTAGAGATGCCATGAGCCTTACCAGAGGAGATGTAGCAATATCTAGATAGACTTAGATGGAAAACCAGAACTTGGCCTTTAGGGAGGCTGTAGATGCAACTCAGGGGGGCTTACCCAAATGTTACCTGACTAAATCCAGCTGCCTTTTTGAAGGTGGATACAGCCCAGATTTCAAAGGATCTGTTGCATTCCCCAAATCTGGGCACTGAGACACAATAACAGGAGGTACTGCCTCACAGATCTAATTGCTGTCATATGGAATTCATCACTTCAAAATTACATAGTCTCTAACTTAAAGATAGCTTTTAGACAGGACCACATACTCCATAGAGGATATATTTAACATAACAGCAAAATAACCAATTACATTTGGAGAGCTGCCACACAACCACCCAGTGATGTAATTCTCTCTCCCCCCTTTCTCTTTCTCTTTTTTCTCTCTCCCCCCACCCATCCCACAGAATTTTGGGCTAACATACTAAAGGATAGTTCTGAATAGGTATATCTGACCACCATTTTAATTTTATATTTTTAGAAACTAGAAGGTATCATATGATTTGAATGGCATGGTGGCCTAGTAATGATGCTCACCTCCCATTTGGAAGGTTGAGAGTTCAATCCTAGGTAGAGGCAGATGTCTCTTTCCTAGGGCTCAAAGAAAAAAATATCTGCTATGAATTCCAGATGGCATGAGGAAGGGCATCTGACCAGTAAACGCTTGGCTTCATCCAGTCACCTCGACTCTAGCCTGAATTAAGAGATTACAGAGTCATAAAAGGGGAGTTTAAGGTATCATATGATTTTGAATCATTTTAAACATTAAGAATGGCTGAAATTTCCTGAGAAACCACATTCTGCCTTGAAATTTCACAACATTGTCATCCAAAACCTTGCAACATTTTCTGTGGGAACCTCACTGATTTCAAGAATCTTGAGGCAGATATTGGTGAAATGATCCCTGAAGTTGCATGTGATGCCAATCTTTCCTTTAGGGATTATAGCTTTAGGAGAAATCTAAAGAGGCCCATCTGAAGAGAAAAGCTCCTCTCACCTTCAGGTTTTGTTAAAGCTTTTCACTATGATCACCACGCAGACCGCAAACATGCATTCATTTTGCAACAAATAAAATGTCAAGATAAGTAGGGCTCATTTGTTATTGCTGTCAAGTAGACAAATGTCATGTTTTCTTTTTCTTCCATTTGTTCCTCATTCAATATACATTTGTTTTGTTTTTCCCTTGCAACCATAACACATCAGATAGCTACTGGGGATAAGGAAGGAGGAAGAGAACTGAACAGTTTAAAAATCTATCTGTAATCCAAGTTCAGGATACAAAGTACAGCTCACAAAGAAAAGATAACCAATGGGGATTTTGAAGAAAGGCTTCAGGGATGTGAACAAACCTGGTAATAAGGGGAAGAGCATAGGGAGAAAATAATAGCAGTCTTCCAATATTTAAGGGGCAGTCACAGAGAAGAGGGGGTCAACCTATTCTCCAAAGCACCTGAGTGCAAGACAAGACGTAATGGAGGGAAACTAATCAAGCAGAGAACCAACCTAGAATTAAGAAATTTCCTGACAGTGAGAACAATTGATGAGTAGAATGGCTTGCCTTCAGAAGTGCTCGATCACTGGAGATTTTCAGAAAGAGATCGGACAGCCATTTGTTCAGAATGGTATAAGGTCTTCTGCTTGAATGGGGCCTGGACTAGAAGACCTTCAAGATCTCTTCCTATTCTATTATTTTGTTAAAATTGTTCTGTAGGTATCCCTTGAACTTGTCTTATCAAACTCTGGGGAAGGTTCTTCAATTTACCATGAATGATCTTGTTAAACGTATTAGCTATTATATTATAACATATTATAGCACTGTTTCCTTGATATCTTTAACTCGGGATGAGATTTTTGAGAGAAGGTATACAGACATCAATCTGCCTGTAATTTTTTTTTTCAGGTGTGTGTATGAGTTAGAAATTTCTATTAATAGTAACAAAATTTACAAATAACACTTTATTGCAAATCACTTGGCAGAAATCATGATTGAAATAACAGGCTTTAATTTGTCTTATTTATATCAAGTTCACTGTGTCCTATTTTCTAGTTTCATTTGCAAATAATGAAAAATGTAGAATTGTGTTAATGTTTGTATGCACTTTTTGAAAGCAATATACTTTGTGTATTGCATAGTTACACATTATATTGTCTAATATATAGCTCCTGTTCTGCCATATTACCACCAGCCAATGGTATATCTTTGATATTTTATTTGCAAAGCAAACCTATTTTTAAACCAGTTAATCCTCCAATGATCTGGTCTGAGGTGTGAGTATACATGCACAAGTATGCATAACTTTGTACCTTACTCTATTATATAGTTTGCACTTATCTGCTTCCTACTATATGTACAACGTGTCTCTTTTGTTTAACATTTGTGCTTGTGTTACTTTCACAAACTTCACAGATTGGGCTGAATAGTAGTCTATTGCCTGAAGTCACACAGTGAGTTTAGTAGCTGAATGGGGACTTGGCATATTTTTATTTCAGACATAGTTTTGTCTGATTTTTGATTATGTGAAAGTCTTATTGCAAAACCTGATAAAAATGCCTAAATTTGATCTCAATGGAATATTTTTAAAAACCCTCTGCAGCACTAAAACCCTGAAATCCAGATGACCAAAGCATGTTCACTGAGACCCAGGCTCAGATTTTAAAAATAGTTTTGACTGGATTCAATGAACCATTAATTTTTTAATTTTGGATAATCATTATTTCTGGAAACTTGTTTTCCTAGGGAATTCAGAAAGTTCATTTTGGGTTTTGTTTTTTTTTCTTCTCTAGTCCAACATTACAAAAAAAATCCGCCTCTTTAACTATACTGAGCATAAAATTTCATTTCTATCTATTCTGATTCAACATTATATAATCCATACTCAAGAGATGTCCTAAGGAGTTTCAGTTGCAATCATGGCTATGGACAGAGTGCTTGAGGCAAATCGTGTATAGTTCAGTCACTGTATGGTTTAAGACTTCTAGGAGTAAATAGGTAATTTGGCCAAGGATGTGTCAAAGCCTTTTCCAATCAGAGAATCATAGTCACTTGCCTCGAACAATTATAAGATTTCTTTTAGACCTAAATAGCTACTTATTGGCCATTATTCAAACTCGCAGCCCATGGGCCGGATGCATCACATACTCGCCATTCCCACCTCCAGTTTAGCGAAGGGGAAAAAAGTCATGATATGTCAGGTGATAATAATGTGACACCATGAGTTTGACAGCCCTGGTATAGGGTCTCCTGCTTGAGCAGCAGATCAGACTAGAAGACCTCCATAGACCCTTCAAGCTCTATTCTGATTGATTGATTGCTGAAGGAGATTCATGGCTAAAGGGGTATTCAAACCCAGGTTTTATAAAATTAGTCCCTATAACTTTATTCTACCTCCAGCAGTAGTGAAAACCTCAAAACAATGATAAAGCAAGTATCGTGTAGGAAATTGTTTGCCATATCTTGCCATTGCTCAATAGGAGAATGAAACTTTCTCCCGATCTCTTCCCATTCCTGAGTGATCATTGCCAAACCAGATAACTTTAAGTTAAATAATAATATCTCTTTTCTTTAAATTATTCTACCTCATTTTGAATCTAGGACAGGAAGAGGAATAAAATAAATAAATCAATAAAGCTCAAAATCCCCAGGCTGAAAATGCCAGGAAAACGCACAGCACAGGTGGAGGTAGTATCTCTGATAAATTATGAAACCCTATAAACAAAAATGGATTTTTTTTCCTGAGACTTATAACCAGGCAGATCAGCTCATCCTATAAGATTTGCCTGGGTGTTCCAGATCCCCAGGCAGCTGAAGAAAAAGCATTTTAATTCATAGCAAAAGTATCTCTTCTTAGTGGGTGTCATAACAGCAGGAAAGTAAAACTGGGGCAACTAATTTGAGGTTAAAGAACAATAAGAGCAACATCATTATGTCAATTCGATAAGGAAGGTTAGTATTCTTATTTCCATACTGTATTACAGGTGTAAGAAGACAAGGCTGAAAGATGGGTGGTTTAGCTAGGGTCATCTTGTGAGTTCATTAACGATGCCCTTGAAGTGATGTCCCGGTGCCTGGAGGCCGTACGGATCTGGATGGGGAGGAACAGGCTCAGGCTCAACGCATCCAAGACTGAGTGGCTGTGGTTTCCGACGTCCCGATATAGTCAGTTGACGCCATCACTGACTATTGGGGGCGAATCATTGGCCCCCACAGAGAGGGCTCGCAACTTGGGCGTCCTCCTGGATTCACGGCTGTCTTTAGAAGAGCACTTGACGGCCGTGACCGGGAGGATTTTTCATCAGGTTCGCCTGATTCGCCAGTTGCGTCCCTTTCTGGATCAGGACTCATTACGCATGGTCACTCATACCCTTGTCACCTCCCGCCTGGACTATTGCAATGCTCTCTACATGGGGCTCCCCTTGAGGAGCACCCGGAGGCTCCAACTGGCGCAGAGTGCGGCCGCGCGGGTGGTAATGGGAGCGACATGGCGTTCCCATGTAACACCCCTCCTGCGTGAGCTGCACTGGCTCCCGGTGGTCTTCCGGGTGCGCTTCAAGGTTCTGGTTACCACCTTTAAAGCGCTCCATGGCTTAGGACCCGGGTACTTGTGGGACCGCCTACTACCACCAATAGCCTCCCACCGGCCAGTACGCTCCCATAGAGAGGGGCTCCTCCGGGTGCCGTCAGCCAAACAATGCCGACTGGCGGCCCCCAAGGGGAGAGCCTTCTCTGTGGGGGTACCTACTATCTGGAACGAGCTCCCCCCAGAGATACAGAGGATCCCGGATCTGCGCACCTTCCGCCGCGCCTTAAAGACCTTACTATTTCACCAGGCCGGCCTGGCCTAATTTTCCCCCTCTTTTATAAAAGATTTTTAAAAATTTTAAATATCTTTTAGTATTTTATATATTCAATTTTAAATTGGTTTTAAAAGTTTGGGGTTTTAAATTTGTTGGGGCCAAAATTATTTAATTTGATTTTATTCTATTTTTTAAATTTTGTATTGTATGTGTTTTTATTGTTTGGCTGTGCACCATCCTGAGTCCTTCGGGAGTAGGGCGGTATAGAAATCTAATAAAATGAAAATGAAATGAAATGAAAATTGCTCAGTTTGAATTTCAGATGGAAATTTCCTATTTCCCACTAAGAGAAGTACTTAGGAATCTTTGTTACTACTTCCTGATGTGAGTGCTCAACTTGAAATAGGTTGGTTTCTTTAAAGTACCCCATCTCCCTAATTGTAAAGGCAAATACAGGCAATTAAACAATCATGTTATGGTCCTCTGATTGTTTCTTGAAGGAAGTCTTCACGAATAGATTGTCCAGGTCTTCAGTTCTTTCAGCTTTCCCTTCATTGCCAACTGGATGTCAACTACAACCAAGACTAAGTAATTTTCTTTTTCTTTCCCAATAGAATGCACATCCATTACTTCTCACATTCCTTAGACAAAAATGTTTGGAGTGAACATATATGAAGTCTGGGCAGTATAGAATTGTTATTAATTTAATTTAATTTTAAGAATTTTCCAGATTGACTTTGGAGCCCTTCCTAAAGTTTGTAATTCTGCTTATAATTACATAGTCATTGAGTTCCAGTTGCTACACAGACATTCTATTGGTCTTTTGTCTTCTGGGCCTTTCACAGGAGAAAAGCAGGAGTTATTGCTGTTAATGCAACACACACACAATAGCTTTCGGGCCAAAGGTTCCATAGAGTTGATGTTTTTGTGGCAAGATTTTCAACAGGATAATACCAAGCTCCATAGCACTTCAATCTTTTAATTAGGTATATATATCAGGTTAAGAATAACTTGAATGTGAATTGCTTATTTTTCTACAGGGTAAGTAAATTCTAACTTACTTGAATTGCTAATGTGAAGTAACATATGATTAAGAAACCATGATGTGAGATCTCATAGAACAATATGCTATGCTTTGTCATATCAATAGATCAGAGGCCCAATCTGTTTCCAAGAATGGATCCATCAATAACATCTAAGATAAACTAATCATACAGTAATGTGTTGGAAATGCCATGAAATCGAAGTAATGTTTTATCACATGAAGTAGAAATGTAAAAAGCCCCCAAGTGTTGGAAAGATATGCATTGTACAATGCTGAAAATTTAGGAATTTAAATTTGAAACAAAACCACAACTTTTCTTACTTGATATAATCTCAGATATATGCTTATAACAGCAATAATAAATGTTGACCAACCCTGGAAGTAAGATATAATTCTGATAATATTTGACTGGGAAGTTAAATCTGGAGACTGTGCAATAGTGAAGAAATTAACTGTACATAAACATAACAGAAGCTTCATCAAATTTAAGTAAGAATGGAACCTATACATGCAACATTTTATGCAGCATGGCAAATGTAGAATTACGTACAATCTGGTTTTTAAGGAGACTAAAATGTCTATAATATGGAAGCAGATATACAAAAAGGGGGAAGTAGAATCCCAACAGTTATTTTTTCTTTCTTTCTTTTTTGGTTGATATTTTAATTTTTGTTAATTATGATCTACATATCTATTTTTTCCTTTTCTAAACATGCAAACCACCACACACACACACACACACACACACACACACACACACACAGAGGGAGAGAGAGAGAGAGAGACAGAGGTGTGTGGTGCTCATCCCCATTTTTTTAGCTGAGGGAGCTAGAATTGTCTGAAAATATTTCCACAGTCATGTGGCCAGCACAACTATATGCCAAGGCTCATGAACTGCTGCTACCTTCCCATTGAATTAGTACCCATTTATCTACTTTCATTCGCATGCCTTCAAACTGCTAGATTGACAGGAGCTGGGACAAGTAACAGGAGCTCACCCCATCACATGGTGCTCGGGTCTCAAACCCATGCTGCCAGCAATATTAACAGATAAGATAACCTTTATTGTCATTTTTTACTGTGAGAACATTGGCCCACATTAAAAATGAAATTCTGTTGCCTGCTCTCAAAAGAAAGTATATATCTACCCTGATACATACATAACTTACATATATACACAGTTGTTGCTCTGCCTGCTTCACCAGAGCCTCACTGTTGAGCGACCAAGCTAGACTACTCATTAGCTGCACACCCAGAAACTTGATGCTGCTAACCATCTCCACAGGTGAATCATTAATACACAGAGGTGTGTGGCTGTGCCTGCCTTTTCTGAAATTAACACTGATCTCTTCCCAAATTTAAGACAAGGCTGTTTTTATTACACCAGTTCACCAAACCCTTCTACCTCCTTGCAGTAAGCACCCTCATTGTCATCCTGAATAAGGCCCACAACTGTTGTATCATCCGCATACTTCACAATGTGGTTGTGGCAAACCTTGCACAACAGTTCAAGACCGAAACCAACATTGTATAACAAACATTTTGAGGTAATCTGCAGCATCTTTTTCTTTCTAATGTTATACTCAATTTTTATGAAAAAGTCAATTTTATGTTTGTAACATCAATATTCTTAATTATAGTTAATATTGATACACTATAACTTTCCTTTTTTTCTATTTCCATTGCTCCAAGTTATCTCAACAATAGCATGTTAATAACTTTAATTAATACTGTACAAATATCATTGTATTGGAACAATATAATGTATCAAGATTTATGATAATGTAATAAAAAAGAAAAAAAACCGCCTCTGAGAACATGAAAAGGTCGGTAAGTATTATTGTAAATAAAGATGTGCTGACAATGGGTACTTTGCTTTCTAGTGTATCAGCTTTTCAGTTTTAAAGTTAAAACGAAGCATTGACTTGTGGCTATGTTTGTAATATAATAATATTATTGTATACTGTTTGGTATAATATTTATGAAAAGAAACTTTCCTTCCAAAGCCCACATCTTTCACCTTTAGCCATCTATGTGGCTTCTAAAAGTATCTTTTAATTGCAGAATTGTATCATTGAGGAAAATTAGTTAAATACAGCTATCAGAGGGCCTTTGATCTCCTCTTTACTCAGGATTTCCAAACAAGCATTTCAGCTTAAAATGGAAGTACCTGCGTATTAATCCAAACTATATTGCAATGCTAAACCTCTAAACTTAAACCTAATTATCTGACAATCGCCTTGAATTATTGAATTGATACAGATAGGGCTGAGGTGTCAGTGCTCCATCTGTAGCTCCATGCTCATCTGCCTGGAATCCGCACTGTATATCAGACATTAACACAATTGAGCGAGTCCAGAGGTATTTCATGAGAAGAGTCCTCCACTCCTCTGCTCACAACAAAATCCCTTCTGCCACCAGACTTGAAATTTTGGACTTGGACAACCTAGAACTATACCGCCTGTGGTCTGACCTAAGCATAGTACACAAAATTATCTGCTACAACGTACTACCTGTCAATGACTACTTCAGCTTCAACCGCAATAATACACGAGCACACAATAGATACAAACTCAATGTAAACTGCTCCAAACTTGATTGGAGAAAATACAACTTCAGCAACAGAGTGGTCAATGCCTGGAAGGCACTACCTGACTCTGTGGTTACATCCTCAAACCCCCATAACTTTAACCTTAAACTGTCTACTGTTGACCTCACCCCATTCCTAAGAGGTCTGTAAGCACACCAGCGTGCCTTCCGCCTCTGTCCTACTGTCCCCATTTATTTGTACCCATTTCCTGTATTCATATCCATGTTTATACTTATTCCTGTTATCTCGTACAATGTTTGACAAACTAAATAAATAAATAAATGTAACAAGGACTTAGCAGAAGTTCCCTATGGAATAGGCCAAGTGCCCTTCCCAAACCATTCAAAACTCTTATCAGTAGAATCTGTACTGCACTTACTGATGAAGAACTTTCTTTCCTGGTTTAAACTGAACTTCTGTGCAGCCCAGGACTAGTGCTTTCTGGGGGCAGGTATGTGTGTGTGGGGGGTGGGGAAGCTAGTTTTGTTTTTCTAGAAAATAGTTCTTTCAGAAGAACACTAGACTTGTATATGTAAGAAGTCCACATAAGAACTGGCAAGCATCTTGGAACACACTGCTGGTTGAACATTAAGTAGGCAAATGCTTGGTCTCTCCTGCAGTGAATGGACATGGAGGGCAACGTCCAGAAACCAGAGGGGAGTGGGCATACTTGCAGCATCCTAAAGTAAGCCTATAGAAGGTGAGAAGAACTCAGGCCTTGACTAAATTATCAGCTTCCTGATTTATGAAGCACTGTGGGTCATGTTCACCAAGAACTGTGTCAGGAGAAGAAAACAACGCTGTACATAAAAATGACTTGAAGCTGCCTTTGCTGGGCTAGAGATGTAACAAAATCAAAATACTGAAAATGTGTTTTCTAGAAATAGTTATCGGAATATGCTCATGTTGCAGTTAGAAGTAAGGATGAGCTCAAAATCCCATCATTCAACTATTCAAGTACACATACAGCTCACAGGAATCTAGACAACATCATTCTACACATAGCTTGTCATAATAACAGGCATTTCTTGAATAGCATAACTATCCCAGTGACTTAATTTGAATGTGATTATAATTTAGGTTTTGGCATTTGGTCATCATCATCAGGTCATAGCTCTGCAAAACTGGGCAATATATATATCTTAAATAATAAAAAAGTTTTAAAGCAAAAGCTACACTTAGAATTGTTGCCTTACATGCTGATAAACTGATGTGAAAGGAATGTGAAAGCTTTCTTTCGTGAGCATGGAGAATAAAAGATAATGCTGAGCTGTCACTCCTCCACTTTGTGGTTTGGCATATGCATTGTGCAGAAAGAAGAAGAATGCAATATTTCAACTTAAAAAGAAGTATTCAGAAAAACAGGAACCATCCATATTCAAAAAGCTCTTCAATGCAAAACATGTAAGCCTGACATGATAGGATACTAATCTCAATTTAGCTTTTCCTTGCTATTGTACCAAATGCTACCAGAAATTACTCCCTTGAAATATATCACTTTTTGCTGTACTGGTTGGGGAAAAAAGGAGCTTCCAAGATCACTTTATGGGTTTTTAGGAGGAATTCTCTGTAGATTGAGGTATCTGACAAAGTGCAATTGCCACTAACTCTTTTACACTCAAAGTGAATTTGGAGAGAAAACAAAGGAGCTAACCCTTACCTCCAAAGGAAATAGTGGTTTGAATAGCACAGACTGGGAACAAACACAACAGAAGAGAGTGAAAGTCAACAAGAATGTAGCATAGGAACTTCTAACTAATTTGAATGACTACAGGTCTCCAAACCCTGATGAAATACACTTGCGAATACTGAAGGAACTAGCTGAAGAGCTGTCAAGAGCTCTGTAGATTATCTTTTTGTGCTACTAGAGAACTGAGGAGATATCAGAAGACTAGAGAAGAGTAAATGTTGTCTGCGTAAGCAGGGGGTTGGACTAGATGATCTCCAAGGTTTCTTCCAACCCTGTTACTGTTTAATGTTTAATGTCTCCATCTTTAAAAAACAGCTATAGATAGATCCCAGTAGTTATAGATCAGTGAGCCCAGTAATACTTAGGAAGATAATGAAGGATACAATTTGTAAGCATCTTGAAAACAATGCTGTCCATGATAGCTAGGTCAAAACCAGATCTTAAGAGACAAAGCTCATCTCTTTCTATCACAAGGTAATTACTTTAACAGATAAGAAGAATGCTGCAGATTCAGTCCATTAAATTCCACAAAGATTTTAACAAAGTTCCCCATGACATTCTCAGTGACAAATTGTTAAAGTATGTTTTGAATCCTCTATAGCAAATATAGGTTTCTCTCAAGCCACCCAGAGACTTTTTTGGAGTTGGGCAGCCTCAAAATCTATTAAATTAAATTAAAATATTAAATTAATAATACTCAGTCAGCATTGGGCACTCTGCATTGATTTAGAGTTAGCAGTGGGTTCCTGCAAAGATCTGTCTTGGGGCTCGTATTATTCAACATTTTATTAATAACCTGGATAGCAGAATAACAGAATGAGATTATAATCTAATGTGGAAAGGTTGGAAGGCTGGGAAAAAGATGTCATTCAGCAGGGAGAAATATAAAATATTATATTAATAGAGAAAAAACATTGACCATATATACAAGATCCACCAGGTTGGATAGAGTGGTCATACTCCAGGACCCTCCCATGAAATATTGCTATCTACAAGGATTTAGAAAACATAAATTTTTTCTGTGGTGGCTCCTATTCTGTGAAATAACCTTTCTTCAGTAATTTGACAGTCCCCACTTTTTTAGCCTTGGAGAAAGTCATCAAGACTTGGTTGTTCCCCAGGCAGATGAAGGGCTGTAGATCAGGGGTGAAATCCAACAGGTTCTGACAAGTTCTGAAGAACTGGTAGCGGAAATTTTGAGCAGTTCGGAGAACCAGCAAATACCCACCTCTGGCTGGCCCCAGAGTGGGGAAGGAATGGGGATTTTGCAGTATCCTTCCCCTGGAGTGGGGTGGGAATTGAGATTTTGCAGTATCCTTCCCCTGCCATGCCCACCAAGCCACGCCCACCAAGCCACACCACGCCTACCAAGCCACGCCCACAGAACCAGTAGTAAAAAAATTTGGATTTCACCACTGCTGTAGATGGATGCCAGGGTATCCCAGGAGAATGTCTGAGGCACCAGGTTTTAATCTTTACTTGTCTGACTGTTATGATTTTGTAGTTTTATTGTTATGACCACCAAATTTGTGCTCCACAATGAGTTACCATACACATTGCTTAATAAATAATTAAAAATAAAGGATGGGATATTTGTAGAAGCACTGCTTTTGAGAACTTGAGTGTGGTCACGTTGATAACACCCATGAGCCAGCAATGTGAGAAGAGCTAATGCAATTCTGCATTACAAGAAGCATTCAAAGATACAAGTTCTAATTTTCCTCTAATTAGTATTGGTGAGACCACATGTGGAGTATTATGTTCAGCTTTGGGCATAACATTTACGTAGGGGCATTGTCAGGTTACTATAGGTTCAGAAGAGAAAACAAAGATGATAAAGGGAATTGATGGTCACATCCTATGAGGTTAGAATAAAGGATCTTGGAATGCTTAATCTGGAGATAAGAAGACTGAAGAGAGGTAGGGTATTAGTGTTCAGGTATATAAAGGAATGTGATAGGGAAGGTGATAATTGCTACAAAAACACAGGTTGCAAATACCTAGATTTCATTTTAGTACAAAAAAAAATTCTGACAGCAAGATATGTTCAACAGCAGAACAGTCTACCTATGGAGGTTGTAGATTCTCCATTTAAGGAGAAGCTGTACTCTCAAGGTTGGTTTAATTGCATTCCCTGCACATTGTGATGGTTTTGACTTGATAATTCTTCTTGTGCTTCCAATTCCACAATTCTATGAAACTGATTTTTCCCTGTAGAAAAATGTGAAGGGATTTTAAAATGATAGGCAACGTTTTATCAGAATATATAGTAGT
Organism: Pantherophis guttatus; assembly: GCF_059756535.1. Classification (NCBI taxonomy): domain Eukaryota; kingdom Metazoa; phylum Chordata; class Lepidosauria; order Squamata; family Colubridae; genus Pantherophis; species Pantherophis guttatus. Next base: position 190,845,360 of record NC_142063.1, read on the forward strand.
CTAGCTGCTTTGCTCTAACTTCAAATTGTGCCCTGTGATTCATTTCTTTAGCAAACTTTCCTTTTATTTTATCTATTTGATTCTACTCCTGTACCAGCCACGTGTGCCACATATATCTTTGCCCAACCCTTTCTTTATCCTTGTCTTTTCTACTCTTATCAGATGAGACCACATCAGGTGAGACAACCCTCATAGATGGGTCTTTTATTGACTTTTATTTTATTATATTTATTGTCTTCTTCCCCAAACCCCCAAAACTTTAACCTTAAACTGTCTACTGTTGACCTCACCCCATTCCCAAGAGGTCTGTAAGGGGCATGCATAAGTACACTAGCATGCCTACCGTCCCTGCCCTAATATTCCTTTTTACTTACTGTTTTCATGTATTCAAATTATGTTTATACTTTTACCTGTTATCTTATATATACTTACCAAAATAAACTTATGACTTAACTTCTGGCCACATTCTAATCTTCAAATGTCTTCACTAATAGAGAAGTATGGTAGACACTACATCTGGGTTTCTGAATGGATGCTCAATTTTTGTAAGAGCAATCAAGAGATCCAAGATGACATACTTAAGGAAAACTCATCCGCAAGATAATTAGTCAAAATTAAAGCTCATTTTGGACTAACATTGATGATGTTACCTAGTTTGGGTAACATCATCAATGTCTGCAAGGAATGCAAGAAATGTCTGCAAGGAAAACAACCAAACTCAGAGAGCACCAAGGACTCCTCATTTCAACCCAATGCTACCAATATTCTCCTTTATCGGTATCACATTGGACTTGCTGGGAACAAGGCTTGCTTGTAGCTCTTAGGGAACCAGGAAAGACTAGCTTGGAAATGAAATCGTTGTCAAGCAAAAGCAATGTGTGGCCATGTCCCTCACGCTACTTGGCTGGAACAGCTCTATGTCAAATGACTGTTGGTTGTATGAACAGTGAAATTTAGTTCTTGATATAATACAGTTAGGTTATGTTGGAGCTTTTCCTTTCTGCAGTCTGGAAAAACCTCATTTGTGACACATGATAACAGACTCTGTAATTTTACAGAAAGTATTTCCAGCTATTAGAGCCAGTTTGGTATAGTAGTTAAGATACCAGGCCAGAAACCAGGAAATCATGAGTTCAAGTCCAGCCTTAGCCAGCTGGGTGACTTTGGGCTAGTTCCTCTGCCTCAGCCTGACCCACCTCACAGGATTATTGTTGTGGAGAAAATAGGTGGAGAAAGGTGTGTTGGATATGCTTGCAACCTTAAATTATTTGTAAAAGTAATAAAGGCAGGATACAAATAAAACAAACAAGCAAGCAAGCAAACAATACTGGAATATTATCTATACCAAATTTTTTATGGAAAACAGTACAGTAATAGCAGCATTTTTTTCTGTTTTCAAGTTTAGATTCTTTTCTATTTTCTGTTTTTATTCTAAAACAAGATTATAAAGGGTAAGGAAAATTTCAAAAAGTATAGCAATAGTTACATCAATGCAAAATTATCGTTGTGATGTGTGTTAAAATATCTGCCTAAGCAAGAAATTCTTCTTGAGAACTTGTTAATGCAATGTTTACTTATATGGTTCAGTTGTGTGAAACAGTAAAAAGAAGGATTACCATTCTAACGATAGTAAGGTGCAAAGAGACACAAGCAGTTTTGTAGAGAATCTTAATAAGAAAAGGGAGAATTCAGAAATGAGAATTGAGAATTGAGAGAAGTTTAAAGAAACATACATTTAGGATGTATTTCTTAGATAACAGACTTCTACAAAGAGGCAGAATTATAACAAGAATTTAGAGTACAAGGACGATAAACTAGAGCACAAAGAACTTACTAGTAGAAGAAGTGAACATGATTTGGTTTACATTAATCTGCCTTAAAATACATACATTAATTTTTAAAAATTACAAAATGGATAAATTATGAATGTGTCTATAAAAAATAGACACATTTTCTATGAATCATCTATATACCACTAAAATTCTTGTTGTCATGACATTTAACTGGCGGAAACTAGCACATCATAGGACAATAGTTTCTGGCAACAGCTTTTGAACCAAGGTACATCAACTTACAAAATGTGCCCGAAATTTGGAACCCATGACTCCCAGGGGAATGAATTTTGGGAAAGTTGTGGCTGCTTGGGTACTACTGACTAATGGTATGCTACAGGGCTGCTGAAGTGGTCATGTGATCTTCATTTTCAACTTTCTGTGACAGTTTCCCAACCACCCTCACAATCTCCCCCCAAAATTCTGGCATCAGAATTTTTTAATTTATATCAGCTGTAAAAGTTATGAATATTTTTCCATCATTCTCTATTCTGAATAACAGTTTTGAGTGTCAGAGCTTTAAATGGCTACCCTATTGCCAAAACAATCCAGGGGGGACCTGGAACTAATAAATACACTAAAACTCATCCAAGGTAAACCCACAAGTCTATGCCTCAGTCATACTCAATCACATTGAATTCTAGGTGGATCTTTGTGACTTTATCTATCAGATAACTAGAATATCCTTAACAGAGACTTGTGGATGTTTCTGTGGATTCATCCCTCCCCAAGCAAGGAATTAGTCACCCCAAATATGGTTGCCAGATGCTGTTGTTGGGAATAATATGCCTGGGAAAATAACTATGTTTTGTTACACTTATGGCCATGATGTGATTCCAATAATGGGTTCTTACTGGTGTTTGAACAGATTTGCTCTTTGTCTTCCTCCAATACCTTCTTATGCTCCATCTCCTGGAGCTTCTTGGAGAACCATAAGATGCTAGGATTGCCATGCAGAAAGATACCACACAGGGGTAACCCAGTCTAAGGCCTTAGCCACTTCTATTCCAGGCTGTAACCAAGGCTTAACAGATCCTCAAGGAAAACCCCAGGCTTCTTCTGGAACCCAACAGGATGTATAAATTGCCTGAGCTAACTACTCTAACATGCCTTAACTCCTTACAAGATGGGCTGAACTCACAGTGGCCAGCCAAAGATACCCAGAGAGTGATTCAACCTTATCAGAGGACTAACAGTAATGTCCTACAATGTCAGATAATGTCACAATTGCCCTGAGGCAAAATCCTGATCCAAATAATAATCTCCAGTATGTATCAACCTTTAGTAATATGGGACATGTACCTGGTAGCCAAGGAAGCAGTGAAAGGAAATCGATCAGAAACCACTCAGAGTTCAATATAAAATGGGCACCTATGTAAATGTTTTTAAAAAATTAATTTTAGTGCATAACAATCCGAATAGTTCCAACAAGCCCAAATTAAATCAGAGGGTCTCACCCTCAGTTATTTGCAGCACAGATGATTCATACATGAGAACAGCCACCCAATCACGTCTCCTCTAGGCTTTCAGTTAATGCCAAACCTGAAACCTGAAATCTGGATGGGCATACCTTCAAGAGTGAAACTCCTTCCTCTGGGCCTACCCAGGTCTTACACAGGCCGGGTTGATCACTTCATCAGTGATCCATGAATGAGGGAAACTCTGTTACAGACTGATGGGTAGATAGACCTACAGTCTTACAATTTCTTTTTCCAATCTGCTGTGCTCTCTCTCCTCCCATGAATAAATTATTGACTTATGTAAGACAAGATAATTTAGAATTCAGTAATTTACTGACCCTGACATCACCAGAAGTGATCTGCGCATGCACAGAAGCTTCTGCACGCACGTGAGTGAAGCGAGCGCGCATGTGCGATCCCATTGCCAACTGGTAGTAAAGATAAGTAGAACCCACCCCTGTGCATTATGCATGTGCACTCAGCGAACTGGTGGCAAACCTCGGAGGATTTCACCACTGTTATGCAGATATACACTGGCCAACTGAAATAAATTCAAAATGCTTCCCCAAAGAGCCCTGAACCATGGATTTGTGATAAGAAGACTACTGATAACCAAGAATTGATAATATTTTGTTCTTCACCATAGTATTCTTGCCAGGATTCTGTTTGGAAGTCATGACAGACCTGTATAACTTCAAAATAGCATGAATAAGCCTCAAATGTTCTTTTTGCTGATTTAAGGACTGAACTGGGATGAGGCTTCCGTTTCCTCTGTCCTGCTTTGTCTCTATTGTCATTTATTATTGTTCATCCAATTAGGTTTCATTTGTTTAGTGTACAGAAAAATCTGTCCAGCCATTAGTAAAAGTTTTGAATGTTTACCACAGGAAAAAAGAAGACATCCTTCTGTGTACAAGAGGGATAGTTTAAGCTACCTTAAATCACTCAACCTTCAGTACATGTGAAATGTTAATTAAGCAACTTTTTCCTTTTCTCACCTCTGCTCTGCTGGCTTTAGTGAAAGCTCGTCTGCCAGTGTAACTCTCTACAGGTGCCTCCAATTCTGTTTGAAGTCAGTGAGCTGGGTTTGGCTCATAACTTTCACAGTAGATTTACCTGAAAGATCAATAACAGCATGTTCAAAGCTAGATTGGCTTCATAGAGACCAGAATTTTATTAATTTATATAAACTTCCTAAAACTTTCACTATAAAGAAAAAAGGAGAGGGGAGATTTATTCATGTTGGATAGTCGTGTAATAATAATGGCAAAAAAGAGAGAAAGAATTAACAACTTCAATGTGTTGGCTGCTTTTATTTTATCTTACTTTGCAAGCATTTTTCAGAATGAACTACTGACCAAATAAGACCTGGATTGATTTGAAGGAAGAGAACAGATTCTAGTTACAGAATAAAATTTTCTGCCCATTTGTCACCCCAAGGAAACAGCTACTTTAAACCTTCATCTATATCCGTGATGGTGAACCTATGGCATGCGTGCCAGAGGTGGCACGCAGCATCCTCTCTGATGGCATGCGAGCCGTCACCCCAGTTCAGCTCTGCTATGCATGCATGCGCGCCTCCTGCCGGCCAGCTCTGCCATACATGCGCGCGGGGGAGGGGGGCCAAAGTGGATTCTTACTCAGGGTTGTTGCATTTCTTTCATCTCTTTATTAAGATGGATCTGAGATGGAGTAGGAGGCAGAATTAGGAGGGGTTTTTTCATGCTTTCTGCTCCTGCCATATTTTAAAGAACTTGCATAATATTGCCTGAAGAATGTTGATGAGATGTCAAAAAAAAAAAAAAGTCTCCAGTTTCTAACTATACTTGTTTTTGGAATGATATTGCCCAGGTCTTATTAAAAGTTCCCAAGAAAGTGCATGGTTATCCATAGATTTGATCAGATGCAACAACAGAGTGTTCTGAAATGAATATAATGTGTTCCTGGGCAGAGGCTAATGTCTTTGAGTTTCATGAAGCCTCAGCTAGTGTTTCCCACATCCAAGACCCCCACAGTCCCAATATGAATAGGTTGGCCCCGAGTCCTTGTTAAGGAGTAGAAACAACCCTCCTTCCCTCATTTTGGATACTGCTCCTTGTAGTACAGTATCATTGCTTTGGACCTACCAAGATCCTCATGAGATAACACTTCAATGGGACCATTTAACTCCTCATGGGCTCCTCCAATCATATTACTTGCTTTATTTTGCTCATGGCAGAAACCAACTGTGAAAAAATAGAGGAACCACAACAGTTGCATTCATTTTTGCTGTTGCAAAAGGTCTTCAGCAGGTGGTCATAACAATGATAATAAAGACCAAAAAAATAAATAAAGCTTAATTAAAATTCGCTTCAGCCACCCAAGCTTCAGATTGTAATAGTGCAGTATTATTACAATAGTGGTATTGCTTTCTTTGCCAATAATCTGGAAATTTCAATTAGTATAAAATATTTTGTCTGGCATTCTTAAAGTTCTCATCCATGAATGTCATCCTCTTTTTTTTTTTTTTTTTTGCAGGCTTAGTCCAGATAACTGACAACAGATATAACAACAGCTTGTTTCTATAAAAGCCTGTATGGGAATTAACCCAATTGCAACAGCAGTTTTATTTCCATTGCCGGCTTGGAAATTCATTGGTTGGGATCTTCAGATTTCTCCTCACCTCTACATCCTAGGAAGGAAAGGAGCCCTAGGTGTCCATGGGGCTCCCCAAAACATTTACACTCATATTTCCCCTGACCTCCAAATCCTGCAACCTTCGCAGATCCATAGAGATCATCTCTGTCAACAGCCATTTTCTATGCATGGAGGATGAAGTGAACAGAGAGGAAGGAAGACTACAAATGTATGACCTTCCCACCCCTTTATAGCATGAAGAAAATGCAGTATCTTTGTCCTGGAAATCTCTCTTAAATTAAGATCAGCCAGGCTTCCTGATGCTTTTTTCTGGGCAGGTTTGCAGAACAAGCTGAGAAAGAAACATGAGTTATTGAAAGCATGTGTTGTGATCCGCCTGCGGAGCTGGCAGCAGAGTCAGACAGTGAGGAGGCTGGGGAGGAACATGGGCCAGTCCTGGAGTTTGGGGAAGGCTCGGACAAGGGCTCTGTGGCAGAGGCAGAGATGGGGCTAGGGCCATCTGGGAGTTATATGCTGACTCCAGAGCCCCCAGACTCTGGAGCCTCCAGTGAGGCAGAGGAACGGGGGAGCCTGTTTCCAGTGCGCACATGCGCAGAGCTGCCAGAAGGCAAGAACAGTTAAGACAAAAGGGGTGACTTGGGAGTAAGGCTTGGAGATGATTGGCCCAGTGGTGAAATCCAATTTTTTTTACTGGGCATGGCTTGGTGGGCTTGGTGGGCATGGCTGGCACGTGTGTGGCAGGGGAAGGATACTACAAAATCTCCATTCCCACCCCACTCCAGGGGAAGGATACTGCAAAATCTTCATTTCCATCCCATTCTGGGGGAAGGATTCTGTAAAATCTCCATTCCCACCCCACTCCAGGGGAAGGGTATTGAAAAATCTCCATTCCCACCCCACTCTGGGGCCATCCAGAGGTGGTGTTTGCCTGTTCTCTGAACTACTCAAAATTTCCGCTACCAGTTCTCCAGAACCTGGTGGATTTCACCCCTGGATTGGCCCCTCCATTAAGACATAAAGGTGGAGCAAAGGGACATAAACCTTTGCAGGAAGCAACTTTGCTTTATTTGTTCTGGTTGGTTTAAACTCTGAAGGTCCATTTTGACTTTGTGTTCTGTTTGGCCTTGCAAAGCTAATTGGCAATTAGGTATTTGGCAGTGTTTCAAGGGAGATAAAGGTGGGTGCTTATCAGCCTTATCCCAGAAGACTGTGACAGACTTCTGTCGGACTATTCACAAACTGCCTGGGACTCATTACGGGCTGTGAATGAACATAATTCACAGCTGTTGAAATAAAAAGAGGGTTTTTGAGACTAAGCGTGTGATTGTTACTTTCTCAGAAAGCCCTGGTCAGAACAGCATGTGGCACCATGTTATCCATACAAGCACTGCATTTAACCAAGTTTTCCGAATATCATGCAAGGTCTAAGTCAGGGGTCTTCAATCTTGGCAACTTTAAGACTTGTGGACTTCAACTCCCAGAATTCTGGGAATTGAAGTCCACAAGTCTTAAAGTTGCCAAGGTTGGAGACCCCTGGTCTAAGTGGATAGCACCTTGAATCACTTTAAGGCAGACACTGCACAATACAGTGGTTTCCAGATAGCCAAATTTTCCCCATTTATAGCAAGCAAATATTACTTTTATCCTTTAAAAAAAACACAGGCAGTCAGCTAAAAACAATATCCTTAAAAGATATTTAAAAAAATTAATATATTAAAATAATATAAATTTTTGCTATTTAGGTCCTGCTACCACAGCCATCAAATGTTTTTCTTACGAGAGCTTTCTGATGATTTTATCCCCCTTTCACCAGCACAGTCTGCCACCTTTCAGTTGTCTATTCTGGTTATTTAGGATAATTTCTTTTATAGGATCATTCCAAATAGCAAAAGACGCTCGTGAAAAAGCAATTTGCAATATGCAAATAACACTCCGTTTTTGCTTGATGGACAGCCCTATTTGCAGCATGTAAAGTGACGTATTAAATGCTCTTAGTGGGTAACTTCAAGAAATTATGAAAAATGTGCTTTTTATAAAGGCCTTGCTATTGCAAGGAAAAGAGACACTGCAAAGACCCAGTGCTGATTAGTGTGGATGACCATAGCCTATTAGAATCTTTCATAGTCGTTGACTTTTGCTTTACAATCTCTGAGGCTCTTCAAACTAAGCATATTAAAATAGTTGATATGCTCTTGGCGTTCTGGGAAACTCAGACTGACATTTAGAGGCTGCTGGGGCCCATTCTATTAATATCTGAACTAATTAAAATCAATTCATAATTGTATAAACTCATTCATGGCAGTCTAGTAAGCCTTGGAGCTATACACACTGAATGTTATTACGTTATAGGCAAACAATGCAGTTTATAAGAATATCATTTTCCCAGAGAAAGATACCATACTTTCTTTCCTTATTCACTGCTGCCACAGTTCTTATAAAATGAATGTTGCTACTAGTTTTGAGATGAAAACTGAAACTTCAAGATGATATGAAAGAAATAAATTGGAGTTACTTGCTTATTGTAATAAGTTTTCTGTGGATGGGAAAGCTTGTTTGGAAAGTCAGGAAAATTTATACTGGGATGCAGATAAGAACTATCTTCACTGAGAACTTTCAGTAAACATCTTTTGAAATAATCTCATGGATTATGTGCAAAAGACATAACAAATACTCCAAGAATTAAATCTATAAATTTTCAACCAAGCCACAAAATTAATAAACATTAAATGGGGTGGAATGGGGGAGGGGTGATGGTAGAAAGACAAAAAGAGCTACCATCGTAGTAAGGCATGCCAGTACAAAAACATACTGGTATCTGTAGCTCAGGGTTGCACTGTTGTTAGATTCCTGGCGTTCTCTGAGCCTGGTTGATTTCTTGCAGATGTTTCATCACCAGGCTAGATAATATCACCAATGTGAGGGAAAGTAGGTTTTGCTAGCTCTTGCACTGATGATGTTACCAAACCTGGTAATGAATCTGGTTTTCAAGAAAATAACCACTAGGCTCAGAGAGGATTAAGGATTCTTTCTAATTCTAAGATCTTATTTCCTATTTATCTGGAGAGTTAATCCATTTATAACTTTCTAAAACCAAAGTTTTAATTAGCGTTTTATTTTTGTTTATTTCATTTTTTAAAAAGATCTTAAGCTTCTGATTTTCATTTTTTTTTTTCATTGATGATTGAAGACAGACTCACCTGGGATTTTCAAACTTGTCGATCCCAAGATTTTTAATAGCTGAAAGGTGGTTAATTTCTGGATGTCATTTGAAAAGAAAGTATGCAAAGAATGTCTTTTTAAAAGTGCCAAACTACATTTGAGCAAGGTATTTCATTGTCTCCCAATCCTTAAAATGCGCTGGAGATTGCTGTTTTGTGGTCCCCCAATGAGGAGAAACTTCTAGAGCATTTGTGAGTGATCTAGTCTTCATCCAGAGAGGTTTGAAGAGCTGATTTACTCATTGGTGCTTGATTCTTCACCACAGTCATCTGATCTGTTTTTCACAAAGTCATCTTCAATCTCCTATTTCTTTTTTCTGAAGACATACAGTAATGGTTCTCTTTCTCTGGTAGGATTGCTGTCCAAAATTATTTCCAAACAAATTGTGGAAGACTTCTACCATTGTAAGAAGAATAAAAATTATGAACTGATGAGAAAGATGGACTGAACTCACTCTGAAAACTAATGTCATGGAACAACTGAAATAGGAAAACAACATATTTTGTTATTTACTGAAGGGAAGTTCTCCACACCTTATTTCTGTAATGCATTTTCCAGCAAACAATGGTCTGTTTGTAAATTTGTATCACTTTCATCACACTTCTAGTATTGGTAATTCAGCTCCTTGAATAATTTTAATTCTGGAAATGTTGGATAGTATATCAACACATGACATTTTGCAACCAGAAATCTTATTTAAAGAACTGAAAGAGCCTCATGAAAATTACATTTTCTCTCAAAATGCAATTCTTGGTTCTTGACCTTATAGAGCTTCTAAGTGACGCTAGGATTTTTTACTTCTCTTCCTACTTTTTTCCTCCTTCTATGTACAACTCATAAATAAGAGACAACCTTATCACTATCAAACACTCTAGCTCCTTTTTAAATTCTGCATCTGCTTTCAAAGGAGTTCCTTCTTCAGAGAACATTAGTTCTGACCTTTGGAATCTATAGAAAGAGAATATTCAAAACTGCCAAAATAATTTCCAATATTTTATTATAAACAGCAAGCATAGTAAAGTATTACAAGGCAAAGCATTACAAAGAGCAAGAAATAAACTATTCTTATGCAGTATTTCTGTACTCAAGATACCTGTGTTCAGTGTTGTAGAGTCTAGCCAGTTAACTGGACTAATTGGGAATCTGAACATTGCAGAAGCAATATGGTGGCGAGCAGTAATGGGATTCAAATCCCGGTGCTACCAGTTCGCTATTGGGAGTGTGTGGCACTTCTGCGCATGCGCAGAAGGTTCTGCGCATGTGCAGAGAGTTTTTGATAATGTCTGGGCGGGTGGGCGGAGCCTCCCACCGCCACCACAACCAGTTCGCCCGAAGCAGGGTGAACCGGTAGCAACTCACCCCTGGTGGCTAGACAGGAGAACTTAAGCTCTACAGCTTTGTCAGTGTTGTCTCTCTGAATTTCAATTGCAGTATTCTTATACCATTTCAGGATTCTGATAGGTACAGCCCACTTGTCTCCTGATTAGTCTGATGGGTAGTTCGCATAACCCATTATTCAAAATCAAGCTCAGTAACTGATCAATTCTCATCAGACTTCTTGGTTGTCCTTTGGAATTTTCCAAGGTTATTGCTTATTCTATCCTGATAAACTCATGTTTCTTCCTCACAAGGATCCAAATGCTATTCATGGTCCTTATCAGTCTGACTCAGCAAATCTGCCCTATCTGCTGGATTCAGATATTCATGTTACTCCCATAATTGTACCATTAATTGTACTAGCAGGTTATATAACCACCTTCCTTATTTGTATAATTTTAATTTTATCATGAACTAGATAAATAAGCAAACAGGGTCTGCAAGCTTATATTGTATGTCTGAACCCAATCTTGAACCAAATGAACTGCAGTGGCACAGTGGATAGAGTGCAGTACTGTAATCTACTTCTGCTGATCATCGGTAGCCAGCAGTTTGGCAGATCAAATCTCACCAGGCTCAAGGTTGACTCAGCCTTCCATCCTTCCAAGGTCAGTAAAATGAGGACCCAGATGACCTTTCCTTTATTCACTGATAATTAAGGCAATGGAAATGAAAGTGAAGATAAAAGTTTCTCCTTTCCAGTCGAGTCTAAATCTAGGGGGCAGTGCTCATCTGTTTCCTAGCTGAGGGAGACAGCATTGTCTAAAGACTTTTCTGTGGTCATGTGACCATTATGACTATATGCCAAGACACACGGCACACTATTACCTTCCCACCGAAGTGGTACCTATTAATCTACTCATATTTGTATGCTTTCAAACTGCTAGGTGGGCAGGAGCTGGGGCAGGAGTGGGAGCTCATCCTTTTGTATGACACTCGGGTCTCGAACCCGGGCTGTCAGCTTTCTAGCTGACAACCTCAGCATCTTTAAACCGCTGCACCATTACACTGCCCTGGAAATGAAACTATTGGATATTAACACAGAATCTATGATATTCATATTTTCTTCTTGTGAAACTATTTCTGTGATCGTTCAGCATTTCTGTACATTTTTCTAAATTAAAATATTCTTGTGTCTTTTTAATGAAAAGTAATGAAAAATTAAAATATTAACTAACATGTATCCAACATATTTCCAATTCAAATGTCTTTGTTTTCTTTTTTAGAAAACTTCCTTCCTTCCTTCCTTCCTTCCTTCCTTCCTTCCTTCCTTCCTTCCTTCCTCCCTCCCTCCCTCCCTCCCTCCCTCCCTCCCTTTTCTTTTGTGGAAATTGCTAACATAAAGAGCACAACACTAAGAATCATGTTTATTGAAAAAAATAATTCGGTTCTGGCTTTAGAAAGAAGAGGAATCCTGAACAATGAAAAAAGCCAAGATGTTTATAGAAGTTGAAGTTCATAAGGCAGGAAATCCTGGGGATCTGATTGTCTGGCCAGTTTGTGGAAGCTACGCGGGTCCTTGTCCATGTATTTGGAATCATTTCCTTCCTTGCTTTTGGCATTTTGGCCTAATGGTACCTTTTTCTTCATGAAACATTGTTTGGATACTGAAATGGATATGCTTCACCTAGACAAATATGGCAGGGAGATGTTAAAGGCAGTAAGGTGATGTTTCATATGCCTTTCACGGGGAAGAACTGAGGTTCACTGACCAATCTCAAGTTTTAAATGGAAAATGTCTTGTACTTCTAATGGAGAAAATCAAGAGCTCTATTTGGAAAACAGGAAAGTTATTACCATAATTCAAATTATTCCACTATTTTGAAAATTCTACTGAAGCAGAGATGCTATGTTTTAAGGTAATTTTATTTCTTTAAAATAAAGATTGTTTTCTTAGACATGAAGAATTCAAGGGATGGTTAACATGACAAGCCAAATGCTAGGGTTAATATCACAGTTCATGTTAAATGTACAACAGCCCAAACCTCAGTTGTCTCAATTAGATTTTAATTAGTTCCTATGATGCTATCTCATTATGTAGGCATAACCTCTACATCATAATGCAGCTGTTAACATGAAGTAAAAGTCTCACATTTTTGTTTTCTTCCAACTTTTCATTAAAAAGACAGATAGAGATAGAAACACTGATTATTCCAAAACCTTTTTGATCATATTCTAAAGCCCAAGTGAGGCAAAAGAACAATCTTTAAGATATCTTTAATATTAAAAAAGTAATTATACCTTTCTAATCCTACGTGAGCTTCTCCCATGTGCTAGCTGGCAGAACTAAGTAAATAACTCAGTTTGGCATTTGCATTTTAATTTTCATTAATATAGATGTTCATTCAGGGAACGCATTTTCCTTATACTTCTATAAATAAATGTCACTCAAGCTGTCATTTCAAAGATCTACGGTGACTTGATTCCTAAAATCCAGGAAAAAGAATTCATGAAGAGAAACAAATAAGAGCTATTGTTTGAACTGCTTTCAAACAGTAATGAGTACATATTAAGGAAGCCTATCATCAATAAGAATTGCAAACATAGGCATAGAATCTAAGTTTATATTAATATATTATGTATTCTAGTCTCACTTGTTAAAGAATATACAAATACAGATATAATATATTGCTTCTCAGACTTTTGCTAAAATTAAGTGTAACATATTTAAGTAAAGTATATTTGCAGCAGATTCTTCAATAATGAATGAAACTGATTACATTCCTGATATGTGGACTTCAACTCCCAGAATTCCCCAGCCAACATAGCCATTGCAGAGATTTCTGAGAATTACACTCTCCACACATCTGAAAGGTGCCCAGTTGGGGAAGGCTGCCCTTGCAAATAATTATAATCAAATCTCTCCTTTTTTGCTGAAGAAATGAAAAGAGCTTTTGAAGATGCAGTTCTGAGGAGTGGGAAGGGAGGAGAGCCAAAACAGATGACCCTTCCCTTGCTTCATACTTTCTGCTCAACATCATCCCTCAGCAGCATTTCCCTCTGCAGAATTCCAGATGCATAATTCATCTTATCAACCTGCAGCAGGAATCCAGGTGTGTGTGTGTGTGCGCGCGCGCGCGCGCGCGCGTGTGTGTGTGTGTGTGTGTGTATAATAAGCCAGTTGAAATGTGATTTTGAACAGAAACTGGGTATGGAAAGATTGAGCACTTCAGCACTTCTGCTCAAAATAGCAGCCCTCCGAAACTACTTGGCATTTTTAAAAATACTTCGGCTTTGCACACTATAGTGTAAAAACTTGGTTTTCAGCCATAATTGTGTGTGTGTACTAAACCATTTTAAAGTAGCGTTTATATGGTTTTACATCCTCTCTCTCTCCCACTCCTTCCCCCCTCCCCCCCACATCTTCCTTAAAAGAATTACAAAAACTGTAAAAGTCTGCTGTTGATCATGTTTGGTCTACTAGGCAGCCGGCATATCCTAAGGCTGGCTTTTTCCTCAGATGCTAAAAATAATGCGAAACTCTTTTCTTTTCCCCTCTCAGAGTTACCTTTGAATTTACATCATTTATTTATTTAACGCTTATATCACCCAGTGACAGAAATTCTGTGTTAAAATGCGTATAGTTCTCTCACAATTTCCCATTAAAAAAATTGTTGAAAAAAAAAAAAAACCAGGAGCCCACATCTCATCAGAGTTCAGTTTTTTTACTATAAATTATGTAAAGGATTGATATAAGTGGGGAAGAGCCATAATCAAACTGCTCTATGAAAGATTCCTACACTTGTACAGGGACAGGATATTCACGCAATACATAATAATATGTTATGCCCTTAATAAAAAAAAACAAAAACCAGAAGTGACCTGTGCCGTATATTCTGCTGCACACAAACAAGACCCATTGAACATTTGCATATCATACTTTAATTAGTGCCAACTTGTGATAGCTGAATGTTCTATGAATTAAACAGAAACTTCTCTGCTATTTCCTCCCCCTTCCCTTACCCCAGCTGAAGCTCTTTCTGTAGAGGGAAAAGATTTCAACTAAAGACTTTCCTCATAGACCTGCCAAAGTACATTTTTCTCTCATAGACCTGACTTGCAGTCGAAACTGATGTGAGAGTTTGTCATGGCTGTTTTGACATTCTGGTCAACCTAATCCAGGGATACAGTCCCTGTGGTTTGTCAATTATCCTACTAACCCTACAGCGAGAAGAACACTCCAGGCACAGAAATGTCAGCCAAGAATGGGGGAAAAGAATAATGTCAGCAACTTATAAGCAGGGAATTGGCGGTGGAGGAACATGGATATATTCCGGCAGCATGGCAATTTTAGCATTTTATTTTATTTGCAATCTACTTGGATACCTACACATATGCATGTGGTGAAGATAGATTCAAATGTGCAGAACAAGATATAAACAGATTTGTCTTAAAGGTAATAAGCACGTGGACATCACAGGTTGTGGATTTTGATCTTATCAGCCATTGACCCAGAATGAATACCTTGAATGAATAACTTAAGACTCCTGTTTTTCTCCAGTATTTCACTGATGAAGAAAGTATTGAAAATGTATGGATGGAACTAGCAAGACAGCAGTAGCATCTTGGAATCATAATGGACTAACACGTCAGATTCAAATGTGTCTCAATAAGAAAAGGAAATGAAAATGCATGTAGAAGGTTCCGGCTGAGAAAAGCATGGAGAAAATATGTGCTTTATTTACCCATAGAACACACATGTGTAGTATTCCTGCCATTTAGAACAGGCATTTTCCAGTCTGGGTGAAATATTCTGGCTTCTCTCTAGATTGTATAAATCCTTCATCTTTTATTGTGTTGGATGCAGCCTTCCTTTCCCAGCTCCTTATCTGGGATTCATCTAGAAATCATAGTTTTGATTTAGATGGTAGTGCTGATTAAAATTATATACATGCTTTAATTTGTTCTGCAACAACAAAAAAGAATTAAAGATTGGACTGAAATCTCCAGCAGTTTTTAAATGGCATCTTGGAGGGGGGGGAGTTTAGGAACTTCTGATTTGGTGAATACTAGTCCCATGTTATACCTGATGAAAACCAAGCTATGTTAATGAAAGAAACTTTCTGACAGTGATAAAAATCAACCAATGGAATAGTTTGCCTTCGGAAGTTGTGGGAGCTTCATCACCTGAGACTTTCAAGAAAAGATTGGACTGCCATTTGTCAGAAATGGTGTAGGGTCTCCTGCTTGAGCGGGGTGTGTGTGTGTTGGACTAGATGACCTATAAGGTCCCTTCCAACTCTGTTAATCTGTTAAGAATGATAAAGAGAAAAAACAGATAATTCATAACAGAACCATTTTAAAATGATCAGTGATATCATTGCAGAACCACTTGGGTTATAGATACAAAGCTTTTTGCTTGCCACTGAGCAATTAAAATTTCCTTTTCCCATACATTAAGAAGCAGGGTTTATAGAGTGATGGAATAAAACATAAGTTCATAAGCTACAGTAAGCACTAAATGTTTAGAACTCCAGTTCAGGTTTTGAGGTATTTGTAACTGAGCAGGATTTGGAAATAATCCAGCCTGGGCTTGGTAAGTGGCAGGAGGGTTTTAGATAAGAGAGCAAGAGAGGAGACTACAAGAAGAATAACAATGATGATGATCTTTTGTTATGTATTAGCCTTTAATTTGGACTTTAATCAATCCCACAATTCATTTTTCTTGAAAACAAAACTGTGTTATGAAGCTGATGTAGTTTATTGCTCACTAAACAAAACAAAAATTGGTTTCTTATTTATCTTTAGCATCTTCATTTCAAGAAATTATTTTTCTTCACATTTCCACCATTTCCCTATTTTATTATTGGAATGTAATTTGATTATTTAATCCTACCCATCAAAACTTCATCACAATTCAAGAGTTTCTGTTTATATCAGCATAATGCCCAATAGTCAATGTAGCAATATATATATATATATATATATATATATATATATATATATATATATATATATTTAGTTGAATGTAAATTTAGGTTTCTCTTTGCTCTGCTCTTAACTGTCTTTCCTCTCCTTTCACTTTTTGGGCTATGACCCAACTTTCCATTCAAAGTATTCTCCGCATTTCCAGAAATGAAATGTTCTATGTATTCCTTATTTCATAATGCAACTTGGCATCAGCTTTTGGGTGGGCTCTGGAGACTGTCCTTAAGAAGTATTGGTGGAATAGCTCATTGGACAGTCTGTTACTGTCTGTTAACTGCTTCATATACACTATCATTACTAAATAGATATAGATATGTTGAATGTCTTATTTTATCTTCTGAATATCTTTTCTTCATGCAGATACATGATTATGTGAAGAAAAGCTTTGAATGTTAACTCCTATCACCCCTTGTCATTGATCATTCTGGATGGAGAAATGAAGAAGTAAAACCCAAGACATTCAAAACATTAAGTAGCTACTGCAACTTAAGGTTCTTTCATTTAAACGTATTGATTTCAGTATATTTATTAAAATCTAGTCCAGTCAGATATCCATTTAGTTGATTGTTTGCTACAGCTGTATAAATTATACAGACATTTTCTATTATAAAGACTGGAATGCTTCATCTAAGATTCCTTGTTAGGTATTAAATATTGTTTCTAGAGGGGACTTTTTAATGGCATCATTGTGCCTTATTCATTTTTTAAACAATTGAACAATAGTACTTTATTCCTGCGGCAATAATAAAAAAATATAATGCTACCCATCTTCTCACAAACAGTTCTCTCTGTGAAGTCTGCTCAAAGCTCAACGAAAGTTAGCATCAACTGACCAGGATTATATATTTGTACCAAGTGTTCTAAGTCAAAAATATGTCATAAACTATGACATCTCTTTCTATATAACAGTATGATTATTCAGATGTTTTGAGCTTTAACTTTTGGCAATTCCACATTTTGTTTATTGATTAGTTTATAATATAAAATACAAAAATACAAAAGAAAATAGTAGGAAAATAAGGGAAAAGGGAAGGGAAAAATGTAGGAAAAAGGGAAAAAAAGAAAGAAAGTGTTGTGACTCCGACCCCCGAGCCTGTCCTAACAGAGGGAGAGGACTCAGAAGGTGAAGGAGAGAATTTGGCAAGGCCTCCCTCTCCAGGACCCTCCTCTCTGGCAATGCCTCAGGTTTCCTCCGAAGGCCAAGAGATATGCCAGGAGCAAGGCACTTCGGAGCAGCCACAGATAGAGAGCGAGGGGATGAGTTTTGGCTGGATCCCAGACAGCTTCGGAAGGATAAGCACGCGCAGCAGAGAAAGAGGCATGGGCGGGCCAGAGATTGAGCTGAGTCACTGGACCACACCCCACAAGGGATAAAAGGGGGTGTGTCGGCTATTCAGGCCTTGTGACGGACAAATTGAAAAGCTCGGAAGTCATATCATGTTTCTAGAACCCTGTTAGAATCTCTTTTTGAATTTCTTCGGACTGGACTTTGACAATTCTTTGCTTTGAGGAATTAATTTGGTATATTGGACTGAGGTATATTACTCCCTTAGTGAGTAAAATCTCTTGGCAGGCAGTTCATGGTTCACTGCCAAGACTGTTATCTTAAAGGAATTCCTGACTGTTTGATTCATTAACTCCTGACTGTCTGTTTGTGTGCGTGCATGCGTGCGTGCGACGGGGACAGAACAGAAAGGGCATTGACTTCTGACTCCCTTTGGTGTAGTAGAATAAGATAAAAGTATCAAACCTCAACTTTTTACTTTTACATAATAATATAAACTAGTTGTTCATATAACAACAAACACTGTGCCTTATTCATAACTTGTTTAATGGGGGAGAGTTTAAGACAGGGGTCTCCAACCTTGGCAACTTTAAGCCTGGTGGACTTCAACTCCCAGAATTCTGGGAATTGAAGTCCGCCAGGCTTAAAGTTGCCAAGGTTGGAGACCCCTGGTTTAAGAGGACTTTGGTTTAATTTGTAGTTGATTTCGAAATGCATCCATCTTTTCTTCATAACAAAGTTTCTGTCAGAAGTTGTATTAGGATTTCTGGAAGTTCCCCAAGATAGATTGGGCCAGACATTCCTGATATGAACTAGTAGATCTACAAAGATACCTAGCACTCAAATACTTCACAATAGCTATGCCACTAAAACTAGCAAAGCTGAGATGGAGGCAAGCAAAGCAAGAATGGATTCTGTTTGATGAGACACTAAGATTGGTTTATTTCATATACTCAGAATAGTAAAACTTCTGGTGAAAATGCCAAGAAAAATTCCACAGTCTGCTATTCACCCAATAATGATGAGCTGTAAATTTGATGATAGATATAATGGATCATATTCAGCATTGGAAGATTTCGGAATACCAACTCCTGTTAGGCAGATATCCACCCTGCCATAATGAAACAGATGGAACTCTTTCAGGTTTTGATTCCCATTTATAACTGAAACACCAGTAAGCATCTCTTTCCTTCCAAATATCATACTATAATTGATTAGGATAATGACACAAATTACAGTTTAGTGAACAGTTTTTGGCAAAGTTCCTCCTCATTCAGTGATCTCTGCCCAGGGTTATTCCTTTGCTTTCATTAGTAGAGCTCTTTATTTCCCATCTGCATCAGGTTTCTGTTCCAAATCTCCATTAACTAGGACCAAATCTGGATGAGGATTTTGGATGCATATTTCATAGGCACAACACCAGGACACAGTGATGAGTTTCTGAAGGTCAATGTACACTGAGATATGTGCAGATAATTTAAAAGTGAAAACTATGAGATATTCGTGGGAAGGAATCCAGGGCTGGAATTTATACATTTTTCTGCTTGCTACCATGGAAGCTCCTTGAAGGAGGCCTGAATGAATTTTACTACTAAGTCTCTAATTCCAAAGATTGAGAAGCTCCAGACTGCTGCATTCTCAGCACTTTGCCAAGAAATGATAAACTGATAAAATTCTCTTGGGATTGCTGGAAGTGGCAAAATAAATCTCTAACTTGACTTTGCCTGACTCTCTCACACACAATGATCTTTGTATTGCCATGCACATGCTTGGGCACACAAGCATGCTAATTTCAGTGTAGTCTGTCTCCAGATATGGCCCTTGTGACATAATTTGCAGAAAAGTTAGATTATCAGCAAGAAAACTTTAAACCTCCAAAAACTGCTCCTTGACAATTTGTCACTCAACTTCAGCAAAACTATAGAGGCTGAAGCACAATGAATTAATGAATAGCAACAAATCCCCATGGCAACATGTTTCTTCATTAAAATTTTATCAGCATTCTTCCTAAGGAAAGCACTGCCTTCTGTTCTGTGCTGAGTTTCTTCTACAGTGTTTTCACAGGCAATCCGCTGCATTCTGGTGTTTTAAAATTAGTTCCTGTGGAGAGCAAGCTCAGTCAGATTCTCGATTGTGTCACACATGACTCTCCTGGGTTCTGTGATGAAATTTTGCCTACATTTTGTGATATGTGTGGGTATATCATGAGCCTGAAACATTAATCACTCATTTCCCAGATGCTTTCTTTGAGAATAGGTTAATTAGCTGTAAATACATTTCTGTGTTCATTTTCAGCAATTGCTTTTAAGCACGTATCATAAACAATGTCTTGCTCTCCAAGAGAAACCGTTGAAGGCAAAAATAAAAACTACAATATTTAGTTGTGAATGCAAACTGTTTTAGCTCTTGACTGGAGAATTGGATAACCACAAACACCACTGTCTATTATTATTGTTGTTGATGATGATGCTGTCACGACTATTATTCCTACTATTATTCTAAGCTGTTCCCTACCTGATCCACAATATTTTTGCCCTGTGTTATCTTCCCGTTCCCTAATTTCCAAATGTCCCAGTATGATGGCATGCTCTCTCCCCCATGGAACTTCCCTCAGCTGGAATATCATAGAGGGGAGAGAAGTTGCCTCCTCTTCTACTTTACAAGCTAGGAGGATTGTATACTCATAAATGCACTTCCAGATTATTATGATTTGCACCAGAATTAGAACTAGATACTTCAAGGTTTTTAGGAACTTGATCTGGTGGCCAGTGAAATATAAAAGCCATGTCTGACAGGCAACATTTGGTACTGAAAAGTCATATGCTGCATGTGATGATCAAAAGACCACAATATTGGCTAAAAAAAACCACACTTTCAGTGTAAGGCTCAAAGTGCTAAGGTGAAATTTATTTATATATTTTACAAATAATTTTAAAATGTTTTGACAAAAAAGGTAGATTAATTGTCTTTATGACAATTGTATGAATGAACATGGTACAAGATTGTCATGTATATTCATTTAGATATATTTTTCCTATTTTTTTCTTCCTTCTAAATAGTTCAGTGTCCTTATTGTAAGGGTGTGGTGCTGCTGCTTGTGTTTGAAGGTGTATATGTCAGGAAATATATGTATGTGTGTGTGTGTGAAGAAAAATAGTAACCACACTCTTGAGGCTTATAGTATCTCAGCACTGGAAATTATTAGGGTGGCTAAGAAATAACTTCTCTGTATTGATTCTTTTAATACATTGGCTGAGACCCAAAGGATTTCATACAGCAGTCTTTTTCTACCATACTCACTGTTCCACCTGAAAAGTTTCATCAGAAATTTTGGAGATACTTCATAATGGCATTCAAACCTGGTGAAGGGATATAATGAATGTGAAAATGTATACACTTGCACAACAACCCACATACATTACCAACATATACAAAGTTTTTGTTTATGCATGCCCCTGAATGATCTTGTGGTCTATTGCTAAGATTCATTTGCGGATGACACAACAGTGGTGGGGCTCCTTAATAAGAACAATGAGTCCGTTTTCAGGAAGGAAGTACAAGGGCTGACATTGTGGTGTAAAGAAAATAATCTTACACTTAACACCAAAAAACCTAAAGAACTTATAATTGACTTCAGTAGGAAGAGAGATGTACATTTACCATTGTACATAAATGGTGAGGAGGTGGAGAGGGTGAGTAGTTTTAAATTTCTGGGCATTTATATCTTGGAGGACCTCTCATGGACTATGAATGCTAACATGCTTGTGAAGAAGGCACAGAAGAGGCTGTACTTCCTGAGAATGCTCAGGAAGATAAATCTATCTCAGCATCTACTTCTGTCCTACTATCGCAGCACCATTGAGAGTGTCCTGACATACGGCATTCTTGCATGGTATGGGAGCAGCTCTGTGGCAGACAAAAAAGCTCTACAGAGAATCATTAAAACTGCCCAGAATATCATTGGACTCCAGCTACCAGCTCTGGACAACATCTTCGAATCTCACTGTTTGAGAAAGTTGCATAACATTCTCAGAGACTCTTCCCATCCTGCTTACAATCTTTTTGGACTGTTGCCTTCTGGCAGAAGACACAGAACAATTAAAACTCAGACCACATGTTTTCTGAATAGTTTTTATCCCAGAGCTATAACTGCACTCAACTATGAACTAAAGGGCCACCATCAGTGAGCTGTTGGACAGCATTACTTGGTCTGTTGTGTGGATGTTTGGGTGGTTTAGGAGTGGGGAATTGTGGTTGGTTGGGGTGTGTTTGGGGATTGTTTGTGTATTGGACCTGGTCTTTGGGTGTTAAGTGAATTTCGTTTTATGGGTATACTGTGAATACACGTACAATGACAATAAAGTTATTATTATACCGTTATTATTATTATTCAATACAGTATCATAGTATATGTTTTTATATATTTTATGGAGCATCTTTTATTCATTCCTCCAACCCCTGAAATGTTAACACCTTATAGGACAAATAATTTGATCTGAGACACACAAAACAAAATCCCTGGCATTCTTCATTTTAAATGATAGGTTTTTTTTTTGAGTTTTAAAAGATCTTTCAGAATAGTGATAAAGACCCTTGACTTCATAAAATATCATTGTACTTGTACATCAGGTGACACATGTAAACCTGACTCCCAGATATTAACAATAACATCTTGAAACACTTTTGTATTCTACCTGCTGTCTTACAGATGCCGCAAATCACTCCCTTTTCTCATGTGTTAAATTGTTCTTATTCTTTTGCCTTTTGCTTCCACAGATCTTGATGGTAGTGTTAGCTTACGAATTAGAAGTTGCTGAGAGAGACAGTCTTGGGGAGCAGATGGGGCTTACCACTTGCTTGCTTTCTTTGTGTTGCCTGCATTTCACATCCAGTAAACTATTATAGCTTTATCCGTGTGGGAATGTGAACATGTTGGCCAGGACCAGGGTAGTTAGACAGATTTCCCACTTCTATCAGATTCTCAATTGGTATTATGCTATCCGATATCATCTACAAGATTTTTTTAACAAATATGCATTTTGTCAGCAATGTTGATGTTTCACACAATGAAGATTAAGTATCTATAACTTCTCAGCATTTTCTATAGTTCATAAAAACAATTTGGCACGACACCTGTTCATATAGCAGACTATCTCAGGTAATGTTTTAAAAACCAATATATTAACATCTTAAATACATGAGAACAAATTCATGAATTCTGAAGAGGAGATTGTTTGCCTCTCTTTAAACCATTGTTTGTCTTTGTGCTGTTTAGCAATTCACTGAGTGCAAGAAGTGGGGGAAGAGCTGTAACCTTGAAAAAGTGGAATGTTTGAGGCTGAGAGTATGAAGATTGATTGCTTGATGTTCTCAAGTAGGCAGGACTGCCATTTTCTGCATTCAGCTACAAGCAGGCTCAAGCTGAGCAGTGATTGGTTAAAGTTGCCTGAACTTGACAACTGAATACTAAGTGTGTTTTGGGATTGCAAAGTAAGAATAACAAAGGGTAGATGCAACATGGCACAAGAAGCAATGGTAATGCTTTGTACATGGGACAGATGAAAATTGTGAACACTTTCTGTGAAGACCTCCTACATATGAATGTATGGGTATCAGATGTTCTATCTGTCCAATTCTCCACCATCCAAAGAGAAGTCTTTATAAATCCTGAAGATTAGGATTTGGAAATATTAACTGCTAAATCTTGGATTTGATATCAAGAGGTTGTACTTTCTCCATTTCTAATTATCATGCATCTGCATGATTAGTTCTTGCAATTGATTCACATTTACCCATTTGCATGTCAAGTAGAGTCAAAATTGGTTGGAGAAAAGTCATGCAGTGCTAAGGATCCAAAGCATGTCTTCACAACACTCCATGTGACTAAGTTCTTATATCAAGGATTGCAATCTTTTGGGAGGCTAAACACCATAAATGCTCTTGGGTATCTTGCCATTCATTACATTACAAAAAGTGAGCAGAGCTACAATAAGATAGGCAGGACCAGGATAACACTAAATTTTATTTATTCTGAATAACATTAAATTTAAAGTAATTAAATGCAAATGATATAATTACTCCCCAAATACTTAACAATTTCAATAACTTATTTCAATGATTATTAAAATTTGGGACGCTATTTGGAGGGAAGCTGGGGTTTTCATAAAGGCTTTTTAGAGATGTTGCCTTGGAACCTCAGGGTTTCTAAAGATAGCTTTAAAATATCTAGTTTAATCTCTCTCGGTCTCTTCTTTTCCAATATTTTCTTATAATCTATATTTGTTTCTTGTTTCAGGGAGAACACAGTACATTGCTCAAATCTTAAACTCCTTTCAGTGTTCTTTCCAGAATTAGTCTTGTTTTGCCAGCTTTTCAAACTATTCTGGAACAGTTCCAGTGGCTGACACAAGGAAGTCACTGCTTAAAATTCCCTAAGTATGCATATTGACTTCAGCAGGTGTCTGTTTATACAAACCTAGAATATTTTAGCAGAATGTCAATGGTTAAGCAAAAAGGAAGCCACATGCACCAAGATGAATATCGATTATAATTTATCTTTTCTTGACAGTTATCCCTACAGCATTTTGAATGTAGACATTATAGACACTCTTTCATTATCACAATGCTCCTGAGAGTATTACTTTTCTCATTTTATATGTGAGGAACAAAGACTAAATCCTGGCTTATTCATTGACTTGCTTAAGTCAATTACTTATTTACTGGCTTGTTTATTGACTTACTTAACACAATTGAATGAATGTCATACCCATATCAGGTTCTTAGCTATTGGATCCATATTACATATTCCATAAACAAGAGAAATATTTTTAAAATCTATTTATTTATTTTTATCCAGCCTTTATTATTTGTATAAATAGCTTAGGCAGCAAACTTACATAATATTTCTTCCTCCTCCTATTTTCTTCACAACAACAACCTTGTGACATGTGCTGGGCTGAGAGAGACTGATTGAACCATGGTCACCCAGTTGATTTTCATGCCTAAAGTGAGACTAGAAATCACAGTCTCTCATATTTATCATACTTTCATCTGAAAATGAAATCTTTTCCTGGGAAAAAGCACTAAAAGCAGCTGGCAACATATAATTGAGAACAAAATTAAGAATTCAATTTCCATTTAAAACCCAAGGTTAAAATGTAAAACATATAGATTGAATTCAACAGTTGAGATGGATGGGAATCAACAAACAACTAAGAGAAAGAGAAAAAGCAAAGGCTTTACAATATGCCAGAAATTGAAAAGAGCTTTTCTCAACGGTAGAGGTTGGGATCCTCTATGAACACCTTCTGAACTTATTTCAGAGGGAATTAAATTTCTTATTTACACAGGCCAGTCTAAAATTCCCATTTATCAGGGATCTAGAACTCCAAGGAATTTCTGTTAGAGCACTACAAAAGGCTATTTGCAGGTGGTAGAGATAAATTCATCTGAAGGACAAAACAGAAGCAATAAAGCCCTGAGACCAAAATTCTTTTGGAAACTCTCCAATACATTCTGGGGAACTATTTCCCAGCTCTAAGCAACTGTATCAGGTTCCATAGCTTAGATGCCTTCATTAACCTTTGGCCAAGAGAAGGAGAATGGCATTGCCCTAAGTCTACTGGAATCGTAAATCTAACCAAAAGTATTACCAGACTCTACAGTCCCACCAGTAGCACTTACACATATTTTTTTTTAAAGAACGTTGTCATTTAATTTTTTTCCCCCTCAAAAAAGCTCATGGGTATTATGCTTCCAGCAATTTTCTTTTCATTAATGTAATGCTTCCATGCTGACAGCTTAGAGAGGAACAGAAGACATTGAAATAAGGGGCAATAGGCAAACAATGAAAAGCTCTCTAAAATGAAATGAAGGGGAAAAAACCCTGTTTTGACTTTTTGCATTTTAGTCTCAAAGAGAGGTCTTTTATCGACTTTGGCTCAGCACCTTGGAGAGAAAAATGACATCTTTAAAGAGGTTTTCAGACCCTGAGGTTGGCTGGGACTTTTTTCTACCTTCCCCAGACATTGTAAATATTTTTTCCCCTTTCTGGGAGCAACATACATAATTGTGGGAACTTCCTATTATTTTGTAAGAAACACCATCTATCATTTTCAGAAGGAAGAACATTTTTTTAAAAAAATGATGGAAAGTACGAATAGGGAATAAATGATAAGCGTAAGAATGTCAATTTTTTTCTTTAACAGATACATTTCTTTGACAATAAGGTCACTTTAAAAGGTTTCTATTGTGCATGTAGTCACAGGGGAGAAGAAAAAAATGATCAATTTCTGTTTCAGGTTTATCCTTTAGGATTTTTCCGGAGTTCTATTTTATGCTCTTATCAATTTGAAGACTTTAAGCAGGGCTGTTTGAGAGGGGAAAGAGGATACAATGGAGAAATGCATCCAGTGTGCAATCCATAAAGTCATCCAGATTTCTATGGTTTTGCATGGACACAATGTATCACCT
Source organism: Pantherophis guttatus (assembly GCF_059756535.1). NCBI lineage: Eukaryota > Metazoa > Chordata > Lepidosauria > Squamata > Colubridae > Pantherophis > Pantherophis guttatus. The sequence continues at coordinate 190,871,570 of NC_142063.1, forward strand.
AATTGGGATATATAAGCTTGATTCTGGCTTGCAGTGAAAGAGGACAATACATAGATATTTGCAAAGCATAAACTTCCACTCATTGGACAGATGTGTGTCTTTTCTATCATTATTAAAGGATGATAAGAACCAGAGTGATATATTATGCAATGAGGTTTCATCAATTCTTCCGCTATCATAATTTCCAAATGTTGGAATTTGGGGGTAGGCCAGGCACTGTGTCCTCATATGACTTTCTTTAATGGACAGAACCTACAGCATTCTGCTCCTGTTGCCCATAATGAGATGGATTGAAACAATCAGAAAAATACCATCCCACAAGTAATCCATCCCCATGCCATGAAGGGCTATATCAGTGTCAATCAGAACCTTGAACTGCACCCAAAACAATTAAGGTATCCATGCCACTGGATGAGTAGAGCTGTAACATGGCTGTTCTGAGATATTATTACTGCTTGTGCTCCTGCATTCTGGATCTGTTGCAGCTTCCAGATGTTCTTCAAGAGTGGTTCCATTGAGAACTCATGTCATCAAACCACTTGGCGGGTGACCAAGGTATGAGTAACCATGAGCAGTACTTCCAATCCAGAAAAGAATACAATTAGCACACAAGATGAAGCTGTGAAGTTAGTTAAACATAAGCTGTAAGCCTAAGAGTCCCCAAATTATGTACTGTTTCTGTGGGGGGTAGTGTCATCCATCCAGAACTAGAAATGGAAAATCACCATGTCCAGGAGGACCTAAAACCAAAATAATACATGTGGATTTACAGTAACCAAATTCAATAACTTTGCAATAATAAAAGAAAGAACATAACATTCAAGCACAAAGAGAAATTAATCTCCATTTCACAAACAGGAACATCATATTTCAGCTTTCTTAAGGCAGAGGAGTTTAGACAAGGGCTGAGATAGTACACATCTTTGGACTGAGTATGAAAGGAGTGTAAAGTTCTCTCTGTTGAGCTCTCCAAGGTTCTAATCGTACTTTGTTTCGCTAGACAAAATACCTGCAATGCTTATTTATTGTGAGTCTCTATCCCTTGCTGGCTTTCTTGAGATCTGCAGTCAGGCCTGATGAAAGCGATGTTGAAAATTATGAGCGTAGGTGATCCTTGAAGGAAGACTACTAATCTTTACCACTTCGGGTGGGACATGGGGAAGGGACCAAAGTGAGGACTAGGAGAAAGCTTATTCTAGGAGAATAGATATAATTTACTCTAAGTATTTACAGATTATTATTGATATCTTCTGATGGAAGGTTTTATCGGGCTACAAGGTAGTGAATTGTAGTTAAGAAGGGGTATTTTGATGAAAGAAAAGACAGAAAGAAAGAGAAAATAAGAAAGAAAGAAAGAAAGAAAGAAAGAGAAAGAGCAAGAAAGGAAGAGGAAGGAAGGAAGGAAGGAAGGAAGGAAGGAAGGAAGGAAGGAAGGAAGGAAGGAAGGAAGGAAGGAAGGGACACATGTATGCGTAGGTGTGACTATATCTATCATCTGTCTGCCTGTCTGCCTGCCTGCCTGCCTGCCATCTATCTATCTATCTAGCTATCTATCTAGCTATCTATCTAGCTATCTATCTAGCTATCTATTCATCCATCCATCCATCCATCCCACATTGCAGGGTAATATTTTCACATTTTTAAGTCCAAACTTCTGGATGGCAGAGGCACCTTCATGGGCTTCCAGTTGTTGTAGAGTAGAACTGAGAGTGTTTCTTGTAAGTTTTCATTGTTTCATCTTCGAAAGCTAGCCAGCATTTTATGCTCTCTTTGCCAGAGCAGAGTAATAATATAATTGCAACATTAAATGTGTTGCCATCCCTGGCAGAGCATCTTAACTGCTGCGTGTAGCAAGCATGAATGATCACATCAGAAAATATGGGAACATAAACTCTTTTGAGTCAACATTGTAGTTACTGTTATTACCCTCTTTCCCCTTTCCTTTGCGGTCAGATGGTTAAGTGGCTTTTCACTCAGAATCCCAGTCAGGAGAGGCACATTCAGTGAAGAAAATTACCAGCCAAGGCAAAGCACTTTTACAATGAATAAACTGAGAGGATGACAGTTTCCCCAAGAAAAAAGATCTCTGTTCTTTTTTTCAGAACCACTGAATAGGCATATTTCATAGAATAAGGAAAGTCTCTGCAAATTCATAGCATCACCTCATGTTCTCTTTGTTATGGTTTTCTGCAAGAAGGGTGCCTGTGGATCTGTAGGTATTTCTGAATGAAAATTACCAAGAATCCCAGCCAGCACAGGCAATGATCAGAGATGCCAAAATTGTCACTCTGCAATATCTGTGAAGGACCACAGATTCTCCAGTTCTAGGTCCACTGAATTGACCAAACTAGCTAAATTTCAAGGAAACCAAGCAGCAAAATCTTTGAAACAAAATCTGGTTCAACTTTAAAATCCAGCTATTAATTGAAGTCTTGCATGTAACTAAAAGCTGGGGGAAAGGCATGCATGAGATTTAATTTTGGAATGATGTAAAGAAAACGTTGCAGAAGAGGAAGAGATAAGAGATATACTGCATGTTGAATGATCTCTTCTATTTTTAAAGAGGACAAAGTGTTACTGTATTTTACATAATGTGAATACTGATGCCATTACAGTGTAAAAAGGAACATCAGTGCAAATATAGAATATCTGCTGCCTTTGGATAATCAGGTGATTTTGGACCTTGCCTGAAGCTATTGCTTTTGATTATTTAGGGGGCTACTGATGTACCCTAGGTAACTTATGAAAAAGACTTATTTGTAGTTGTTTAATGGTATACATTCTACAGTTATAACAGGCTCACAGTATGTCAATGTTTGAATGTTTTGCACTTTTTTTCTCATCATGTTATAATAGCAGATCTCATAGGTTCTGATGGCAAGACAGTTATCATGGTGTGCTTTTACAGGTAGCTTAATATTAATTGGTGTTGTAATTAACTATTTCAATACGACAATACTTTATCAGTTCATCTCAGTGAATAGCTATGATATACATTCCTCTGTTTTATTTGTGGGACTGACACATAATGTATACCTCAGTATTTTAATTTACACCTAATGAATGAATTCTCTTGTGGTACTCAGACAAACATAAGCAACTTTATGGTTTAGTATTATGTGTAAATTGCATTAGTATTACTGTATATCTGAACCTTATATATGCATTTACATGAACAAATTAATAGTATTTTAGGTATGGATCAAGATTCTTTAGAATTAATGGCTTTCCATTCAAGCTCAATTTATTTCAAGTAAAAAAATATTGATTGTGCAATCAAGTTATTCATATGTTCTACAGTGTGAAACCCACAAGCTAGGAAATCAATTTATAGTTCTATCATCCACCTTAGCATCTACTGGATAACCTTTTTACTGAAAGTGGTCAGACAACTTCAAAGGGCTTTATCCAACTCTTTGTAAAGGATGGGTTTAAAAGGGGAGAAGCAATAATGTAAACAGTTTTGTCCTAGAGTATTTAGTGTCTGGAAAACAATGGAGCAACATATTCTTTCTGTATTAAAGGAAGATCATTCTTGATCCTGATTGCAGGAGAATAAGAGCAGATGGAATCTTTGTTTTGAAATCCTGCTTGGAGAATTTCCATCATCATATGTTTGGCTACTTTGTGGTAGAATCCTGGACTAGAAGAGATTTTTATATGACGTAGTTTGAGTCTTCTTCTGTGTCCATCTTAATTAAATCTGTTTTGAAAGTGTGGAAGCTTGGACATAAACCAAGAGGGATTAATGATAACACATGCATGATGCTACAAGTGTGATTATGTACAGATGCAAATACATAAATCACAGCAATTGCATTTATGCCATTGTGAGTGTGATCAACTCAGCATCATCAGTTTGCTGTAGATGCTTCTGCTGGAAGAAGCCATACCATTCCAATAATTATTCAGTAAGATAGAAAAGTTTTAGTAACATCTGTCCTTAGTAAGGATAGATGAATCTATTTCAGTCTCTTTCAGTTTCTAATATTTGTAAATAGGTCAAGTTTGATTAATTGAATGTGATTAAAAATAGTTGGCACTGAACATAGGTAACATTTCTCCAAATGTGCACTTTTGTTTACCATTTTGCTGTTTACCTAATTCTGTTTAATATATTTTGTGAATAATTATATGATTATGTACCCTATGTTTTCCCTAATATACTTTGGAATTTGGAAAAAAAAGCATGAAAAGGAGTCGTGGAAAGGTGTAGCTTACCTGTTCACAAAAGGACTGCAATAGAAAATGTAATCAATTACTAACCACCATTGACTGGAATGCTATTTGCTATTCTATTAGTAAGAAACCTTCCTACCATCTTTGCTGTTCTTTGTCCTTTTTTAAAACAGGTGAATACATATCCAAACCAGGGGTGAAATCCAGGAGGTTCTGACAGGTTCTGGAGAACCGGTAGCAGAAATTTTGAGCAGTTTGGAGAATCGATAGTGGAAATTTTAAGTAGTTCGGAGAACCGGCAAATACCACCTCTGGCTGGCTCCAGAGTGGGGTGGGAATGGAAATTTTCCAATATCCTTCCCCCTGGAGTGGGGAGAGAATGGAGATTTTGCAGTATCCTTCCCCTGCCATGCCCACCAAGCCAGACCACGCCCACCGAGCCATGCCCACAGAACTGGTAGTAAAAAAAATTGGATTTCACCACTGATCCAAACCAAGCACAGAGAGCAGCTGCAATTCTTCTCATTTCCAAAGAAAAAGAAAGCTCATGGAGATCATTTGGATTCCAAAAAGTATTCTTAGAACTAAAGATGAGTGGTGTGATGGCCTAGAGGTGAAGAAGGTTGAGAGTTTAATCCCAGGCAGCAGCAGATGTTTCTCTATCAAGACACAAAGAAAAAATATCTGTTGCTAACTCGGCGTAGGCGTCAGGAAAGGCATTCAGCCAGTAAATACTCAGCTCCAGTAAGTCGCCCTGACTCCACCCCAAAACAAGGGATTGAAGGATGATAAAAAGAAAAACAATTCTTAGAACTAAAGATGATGCTGGAGGCTGGTGCGTTGTTTTGCAGCATGCTAGATTCCCCTTTTAATAAAGTTTGCTTTATATGTTAAATATCGTGTGGGATACTGTAGGTACCCTAACCCATTTTAACACGGTGCGCCAAATGGTCACTACCAATAAGCATAAAATCCAAAAAGCATAAAAATGAATACCACATTTTTATTCAAATGTAAAAGAACATTTTATGAATTTATAGACACATCAATTCAAAGGGTTTATTTTAGTCACTGAAGAATATGATTAGAAGTAAATATGCACCACAGCTCCATTTTATTAACACTCTTAATTGCTTCCAGAAGGATTGTGATTTTCCCCCCTTCAAAGTAGGAATCAAAGGCAATTAGAATATTAGTTCCCATACTGATAGCAGTTGCTCTGTACTTATGCTTTGTTGATAGCATCCATGTACAAATTGAAAAACCACATCTATTCTTTTAGGGCACAAAGCAGTTGAAATGTTTGAATAAAATCCATATTATGGCTTGGAAATAAACAAGCAAACGACACACACTGCTAGACCATCTCCTTGTATCTCAATAACTTCTGAATTTTGATTTTATAAACACATCACTTTCAGTATATTTTGATATATAAAATTGAGTGAGTTGCATCCTCTTTTAATACTTTCATTTCTCTCTCTCTGAATTTCTATAAAGCAGAACTGGAAGAATTCTGCTCAGACCTTGGAAAGTGGTTGAGGGTGGGGAGTCCAACAAGATTCCTTCTTATTTCTCTGGTTATTTAATTTCTAAATGAAGTCATTGTCGAGCCTAGCAACCTGCTCGACATCTCTAACGCATGCTGAAAGCATCGAGGGACATATACATACTTGGTGGTGGTGGCACTGGGTGAAGGCGGCCGTATGCGGGGTGTGGGGTAGTGGTATTGGGTGCGACGGGATTAGGACCGTTCCGGAGGACACAGCGGCAGCACCTTCCAGAACATGCTGAAGACCAATTACACCCCTAAAAGAGGGGCATGGTAACAAACAAGGGCGTGGTCCTAATGAGTTAATGGAAAGATAGGCTATATAAACGCCCCATTCTTGGTGTAACGTAGCGCCGATTTCAATCGTGTTTACGAATCACAGTGTGTAGCCGGATGCAGATGCAAATAAACCAGCATGCCAAAAGAGCTGAATAAGGCTGTAGCTGTGTTTTGATTGCGTCTCGCATGGCATTCCTGAGAGTCATTGGGAAGATTCACGCATGGGCTTAGAGCAAGCTGCTGCTGGTATGCTGATGATCTATTGCTCTACTTTTTTTGCTGAGAATTCACAACTGAATGTGTCAATTCAGATGGGGAAGCTAAACACCAAAATTTGGAAATGACAGAACCTAACAGCTTTTAAGTTGTTCTGCTTTTCCCATAGCAACCACAACAACAAAAGGTTGTTAAACCTTCCCTAGATGTTGTTACACTTTAGGAAAAGCTTATAAAAACTTTTTATTTATTTATTTCAATTTGTAAAAACATTTTAGCCAGATTTGGTTGTTGTTCTATGGGATAATTGTAATCTACCTAGAACCAGAAAAGGGGGAGGGATTTATATACAATTTTTACAGTTAACAGAATATAGAATACACACACCCACACCCACACACACCCACACAATAAGATACTGTAAATTTTTTTAAAAACCATAATATAAAATAAAACCACATCCTAATTGCTGGAATATTGCAGTATTACTGTTCATTGTTAAATATAGAACTTATGTAGCACATTCAATTCCACAAAATTTTTTAGAAAATACATTGATTGTAAGGACTAAATTTAAGATAACAAATTAATAGTTTTGCCTCCAAAAACAGTGAAGGTGTGTGTGAGAGAGAACAAGGCTCTCTACGGGATCAGAACAAAGGCTTCCTTAATCTAGTATTTTCTCCCGCAGTGGCTTTTCAAATGGTTCATTTCTTTCCCCATCTTGTCCCCATGTGAGTCATTAAGAACTGGCAAAAGGAGAAAAACCAAACCTTTAAACATTTTAAAAATCTGATGTTATAATTATGAATATGTTTACATTATTTTGTTTGAGGTTTTAATGGCTTTTTTACTTTGTGTTTGTACCAGTGGTGGAATTCAAATGTTTTTACTACTGGTTCTGTGGGCGTGACATGGTGGGCATGGTGTGGCTTGGTGGGCATGGCAGGGGAAGGATACTGCAAAATCCCCATTCCCTCCCCATTCCAGGGGGAAGGATATTGCAAAATCTCCATTCCCTCCCCACTCTGGGACCAGCCAGAGGTGGTATTTGTCAGTTCTCCAAACTACTCAAAATTTCCGCTACCAGTTCTCCAGAACCTGTCAGAACCTGCTGAGTAGCACCCCTGGTTTGTACACTGCTTGATATTCCCATCAAGCTAGGAAAATGAATTGTAAATGGATTTAATAACAAATTAAAAAATAATCTGTCCAGGCTGTGATGTCTATGGGCAGTGTGAAGACATCATATGATGAGTCTTCAGAGGGATATTAGTACAGTACAGGATCCAACCTCCTCCAGTAATATGTCCAAAAACAAAACATTTAATACAATAGTAAAAACAAACTTGTCAGTTGTCTTTATTTACCAGGCATTTCCAATAATTTCATTCCTTCCATATAGAATAGAATAGAATAGAATAGAATAGAATAGAATAGAATAGAATAGAATAGAATAGAATAGAATAGAATAGAATAGAATAGAATAGGCCAAGTGTGATTGGACACACAAGGAATTTGTCTTTGGTGCATATGCTCTCAGTATACATAAAAAGACAAGATTCATTCGTCAAGAATCATAAGGTACAACACTTAGTGATAGCCATAGGGTACAAATAAACAATTAAAACATACTAGAAAACAATCAATATCAATATAAATTGTAAGGATACAAGCAACAAAGTTACAGCCATGCAGTCATAAGTGGGAGGAGATGGGTGATAGGAATGATGAGAAGACTAATAGTAATAGTAATGCAGCCTAATGTGAATAGTTTGACAGTGTTGAGGGAATTATTTGTTTAGCAGAGTGATGGCATTCAGGAAAAAACTGTTCTTGTGTTTAGTTGTCTTGGTGTGCAGTGCTCTATAGCGTTGTTTTGATTTTTTAAAATATGTTTTTATATATGTTTTTTATGTTTCTATAATAGTGGAAGGATTCCATAGAAATGAGCCTTGGTACTACAGTGGTTTAAAGCACCCTGTTATTAACACAGCTGCCTGCAATTTACTGCTGGTTCGAATCTCTCCAAGGCTCAAGGTTGACTCAGTCTTCCATCCTTTCTAAGGTAGGTTAAATGAGGACCCAGTTTGTGGGGGCAATAAGCTGACTTTGTATAAATATACAAAAGGATGAAGGCTATTGCTTAACGCACTGTAAGCCGCCCTGAGTCTCCGGAGAAGGGCGGCATATAAATCAAATTAAAAAAAAAAAAAAAGGAAAATAATTTTTAAAAATGTACTAAATTGTCTTGTGCCATATTCTCTCTGATGACTTTAGAGTTCTATCATCATCATCATCATCATCATCACCAATTTTATCTGAAAAGGTAAGGAGGGGACAGAAACCTTCTGGTGCACACACAATGAGGTTACAGCGCTTAGTAAGTTTACCTGATGAATTCTGACCACCTCCTTATTTGACTCTTTTAAATAGCCTGGGAATGTATTTAACACCCAGTGAACTAAACACATGGAGAGAGACCTTCGTATGAAAGCTATTATCATATTCATTTCTTTTACACTTCTGAGAACATTGCTTATGGCACCTTACAAATTCCTGTGAATTTTCTTTTTAGTACCTTCAATAGAGGGTGTGAAAGAGAACATGATCAAAATTGATGCTGAAATATCTCCATGGGCAAAAAAAAAAAAGTGTCTAAGGGAGAAGAAATAGAGTTTTAACCTTTGCTTGGCAACAGTGCCTTCCCATAGCTAGGTTTCCTACAGATCTTTTGAATTGTAAATCCCATCCCCATATCTTAATGTGGCCATTGACCACCCTGATGATGGAGCTGGTCATGTAAATATTTAGAAGGCACAGAACCAAGAAAGAGTAAAGAATATAGCCTTAATTAATTTGTTTTGTTAAAATGGTAAAGAATTTTACCTAATTATCCTTCTAATACTCTGGGGTGTCCAAGGATACCACATAAAAGTCAAAAGAGGCAAGTCATCCTGGAAGAAAGCAGCAGCAAACTTTTCCATAATATTTCCAAAAAAAAGTATAGTATGTCTGTAAGTCATGAGTAGCCAAGTTCAACCCAAACAAGACTTTAGATCTATTAATTGCACAAGTAATGGCAATATATTCAGGGAATAAATAATATTGATCTTTAAAATTAAGATTTTTTTGTCTCCCTTATACTTATAACTTCCTCCAGATGATTTTTTAATATATGTACATCTCAAATTTTGATTTATGCCATTGAAATTTATGTGGTTTGGCTCTACAGCCTAAACCAGCCCCTAAGAATATAACAATTTCACCTGGATGTTTTTAAGTGATTAAAACCTGTTAATTCATTAATTCATTTTCCAATATACCACTGAAAGTGAAGGGGCTTGGGCTACAGCTGCTATGGAGTAAATTCACACAGAACTCTGTTGTTTTATTGTCCCGTTCCTCTTGAAATAAATACACAACTGCATTTGATGTATGGGGATTAATTGCAGATATTTAAACTAAATATGATAGAAATTTAACTTATTTTGATTTGTTCTGTTCTCTGCATATCTCATTGATCGTCATTTAATTTCCAGCAGAATGATGTCAATATATGCCATGGCACCTCAAACATGTGGCTTGCTAATCTTTTGTTCTAATAAAAACAATTTCTATTTGATGGTCAGGTATCACATGTTTTTGTTTTTTTAAAATTGAGGTTTCTAGTCTTTGTCCTCTAAATGTGTTCAGAGCTAATATAAGGGTCTTTAGATCTCACTTTGAGTTAAACAGTTAAATAACACCACAATAGGATTTGCTTCAGAGCAAACATCCATCCATCTTGCTGACTGGGAATGGGCCTCTGAGGTTTTAGTGAAGGAGCTCAGCTCTCCTTAAAGGTGTCAGGGACTGATCAGTGGCAGCCATCTTCACCTCACCTGTCTTTCTTGCCCACCTTGTAATCCATTCACTCCAGATTTCAAAATTAACAAATCCACATCCTTTTATCAAACAATAACAATACAACAGTACAACAATACAACTTGGTTTTGAAACATATTTACCTCGTTTCCAAGGACATGATTTCCTAAAGTGAGTAATTTTCATGTTTAAAACAACTAGCTGAGCTCATTAATTACAAGTATTTCCAATATTTACTTACCTATCTCTCTCATTACATTGATCCTAGCCTTGCTGATGACATTTTTAAAAAGCTGAAAGAAAATGTTTGCAGATTTTTTTCCAATGCTTTGATATCTTTAACGCTACATCAACTACCTTGTTGAAAATGTACATCTTACTCTAACGAATCTCTTGAGTGCTTTATTGTGTATCTAGAAATATACCGTCATCCTTAAAAGTGTAATAATACTTATTAAGCAATAAATGATTGCTATTGATCAAGAATATTTTTATTCACTTCACATGCTGCTTGTGAATGTGTTTATTATTTTATTAATCGTTTGTTAATATATGAAATCTTTATACTGGGGTGAAAAAAGAGCTACATGGCAACTAATAGTAATTAAATCATTCACTAAAGTATCAACCAGTAAAATTGTTAAACTGCAAAAAGCAAGAAAGAAAAGGAAGCAACTTGGGTACCTTTGAAGGTCAAAGCATCTGGCCCATATTGAGCTTTCAAAATATATTTCAGCTGAATATACTGCCATTGTTGTGAACTAGAAAAAACAATTTGAAGTTGGGAAAAATATTTTTAAAAATTATTGCATAATAATTTACTTAAAGACACTATCTTAGCTCCTGCCCAGTGTTTTCCAATTAAACGTTTTATCATCTTCTGTACCTTCTATAAGAACATGAGCCAAAGTCATGTAATTCTTTTAAAAATTTTAAATTTTGTATTGGTATGTGTTTTAGTTCTGGCTGTACACCGCCCTGAGTCCACTAGGAGAAGGGCGGTATACAAATTGAATAAAATAAATAAATAAATAAATAATAAATAATAACATGAGACTGCTTACTAACTACCATACCTATCTGGTTTTTTTTAAAAAAAAAAATACAAACATCATCAAGTACCTGAATAACATAATCCATACTGCATAAAAAATCACTAAGAGTAAATAATAAAAGAGAAACAGGTAATAAACATTTTCATTTTTCTGTTGCAAATATGCAATATACAAGAAAATATATAAAATCCATTCAAGTTGTTATAATTGTGGCCCCTTCCTCTGATGTTTCATTACTTTACCATTATCTGTAAACATGGCAATTGGCAAAGCATTGCTACCAGACAATACATTCTGATGTATTTTATATATAACAACCTTTTTTTCAGACCAGTGTGATACTGTCCAAAAACCAGAGACGCTGTTTGCCTCAGTGACTTTGTAACAATTTTATGTTGTCTCGTTTTACTTAAAATGGAAACTAATCAATTCTTTGTTTACTGGTAGCATTCTGGTTGTTGACCATAATTATGATTATATACATATTGCAGCAAGCCATGCATAAATTGGTACTTTATATGGATCCATGCCTCCAGTGAGGGTACATTTGTATACATTTCCACTACTGGAGCAGCCCAGCCCAGTTGGTTCTCCTTGTATCCTTAGCAGAGAAAGTGTGAATTTCTCGGTAAATAAACTTGGATTGGCAATTTACTGAGACTCTATAATGCATGGACGTCCCAAAATGTAGCTTTCTTCAGGTATAGATTCAGGTGGCATCTGTGTAAGACATATTTATTTCTTGCTAAGGGACAAAGATAACTGCATTTTCAAACTGATTTTACTTTATATTTGAAAGCCAGTTCACAGGTTATTTTTGTAGCTGGTGTTTCCCCTTGCACTTCTCTTCAGGTACTGTATATGCATATTTGCAATCATTTGAATGAAGTAACTGAGTCACTGGTGCACCTGGTTCTAACATCAGTGCTGTTTTTGCAGCCAAAGAACACCAGATGCAATTAATTCTTGGGTTGTGATGTCCATGTGGCCACTGGCATATACATCACTGAGGACAATTACATAAAAGCAGATATAGCGCTATAAAAATGACAGGTCTGATTTAGTTGTCTAATTTGTTTTGTGTAAGAGGAAGCAGTGAATTATCTGTCTGTTGACAAAAGTAGTTTGCAGCCAAATGACTAAACTTGCAAAAAAAGTTAGCCTCTAGGCAGTTTACAATGCATCTAAAACCTTTTGGGAAGACATTCTCTGTGGGCAGAAAGAGAAAGTGGCTGTTAGGTTCTGGACCACAGCAACAAGCTTGCCCAAGTCCTGGCTCTATGTACCGTAATCCTTCAAGCTGGCTGAAAGTCTAAACCCCTTCTTTTCTTTACAACTAAAGAGCTAGTTCCATCTCCCTTCAGACTTAGGGAGAGTACAAGGCTTTCATTCTTCTTGAATGGATGATGTTCTCAAATAAAAATAGCTCACCAGAGTAACAAACAGCAGGTTTAGAGGATGCCAAGCACTTGCTCCCTCCCACTCTGCCTCCCTGTTTTCCTACAGTGGTGTAAGCAAATGCAGAGCTTTTAATCCCATATTGCTAGTTGGGCTTCAGCAGGCTTAGCCTGACTTTTCAAGCAATGCTGAATAGCAGTGCAAATTCCATTCCATTGCAGCATTCCATCTACCTGTTTCATTATTTCCCCCAAATTGGTACTGGGCATATAAATAGGCATGACAAAACGTTGTTGTTGTTGTTGTTGTTACTGCCATTTGCCTTCTTGAGACAGATGTATAGTGGGGAGTGGGAGGTTGCATCATAACTCCAAAGGCACCTTTTGGGTCAATGCCTGAAAAGTCAAAGATTTTGTCAGTAATGAGATCAAAAGTTCACATAACCCTTTGTACAACACAGGAGAATTCTTTTGTTGAGTCTGGCGCTGTCTAATGCTAATTTTCTTAGCAGAAAGGTAGTGCAGGGCATTTCAAATAAAACATCAGCTCAAGTAGTATAGCTGGTTTTTGATGTTGCTGGTTTGATTAGGACATTGCTAGCACCAACAAAAATCTTTGGGGAGCAAAGTTAATTACATTTCTTTTCATTTTATTTTGTTTTCTCACTAAATTTGCTTTTTGATCTTTTAGCTATCTGGGATAGCTGAAGTTTTATTTTATTCCGTCACCATAATCACCACATTAGGAAAATGGAAATGGGGCAAAAGTGAGTATAAAATTTATAAAGGAGGTACTGTATCTGTTAAAGGGTGGCAAATGTTTATGAGTATACTTAAGAAGTAAAAAAAAAATTTACAATCCCAAATCCAAGAAGGAGAACCGACTGTTCTCATTTGTGTCAAAAAGGTCAGAAATAATAGCTGGTGTTGGATTTAGATTTGGCTCTTTGTCTACTCCTAAGGAAGGTTTATGAAGCAGAGAGCCCCTTCTGACCTATTTGTGAATATTCATATAAGCTTTCACTTTGCATCATAAAATGAAAGAGATTATTTGTTTAGAACTGGAGTACAGGGTACAGATAGTCTACCAGAAGCCCCTTTGGGAATCCAACAACCCACTAAATTGGGCTGGGATTAGATGGGATTGGGCAGACAAAAAAAATGCCTTCTTTTTTGTTTGTTTGGGGTTTTTTTTGGATTGTTGTTATTTTTGAGGATGGTTAAGAGATATCATGGATTCCTCAAACGATTTCACTTCTTAACAACCCTTCCCCAAAACAGCCCTCCTAGAGTCTGTCTTGATGTAATTTTTGGGTGGATGGAGGTTGCCTATTTCTGTTTTAGAATCATAGGTACAAACTACCCTCTAACATCTGCAAATGAGCCATATGGATTTAATCATGGAAGAAAGGTTTCTTCTTGCTGCAGACAAGATTTGGCTTGTAGTCTTATACACACAATGTATACAGTTATTTTAATCTCAAGAAAATGAGAGAAGCTCTCTCCAAATGAAGCCAGCTAAATATTCTTTTGTAAGATATTGCAATCTACCTTTTTCTGCTAAACAAATTACAGTACTGTACCTCTTACAATTTTGCTGCCATACAAATGGTGCAGCACAAAATGTTGTGTTCTGTCTTTTAAATGCAACTTGGCTCCTTGTTAAAATAAACCCAGAAGGGTATACCTGGGCTGCAGATGGAAGATTAAGCTATAATTAAAGTCAATATGAATGCCCATTCCTGCTTTGCCAAGTAATATATATTTCAGTCAGAATACTTTGGGGATTTCTCTCCATGCGGCCGATTCCTGGCCCAATCAGCGTGTCTTTCCCTTTGATATTCCCACAGTGTTCACAGATACCCTCAAACACATACAGCTCAGGGTAATATGTCTCTAATGCAAGGAAATCAATGGGAACACCGCCTTTTTCGCCTGACAGTATTGTCAGGCTGTATTATCTGGTTGAGGCTGTGGCTTCAGTTCATAGCAGTCGTCAGTTAAATTTCCCTTTCTGAAGCTGAGCAAAGTGTGGTAATGTCACAGCCACAGGCGACTGCTGCTCATACGATGGTTTACTGGTAAGAGTTTAGCCTCCTGGCTTGTCATAGTGTATATATCTCAGGGTCTTCTTTTCCTTCATAGTCAGAGATTTCCAAGAATGTTGCCTGGAGCAGTCATGGGATGCAAAAAAAGAGAGATTTTTGTTCTGCACTTAGCAACATTACCACACTTCACACACCCTTTCAGATGAGAGGGGAAATTTAACTGACTGCTCTGAACTAGAGATACCAGATAATACACTCTGACAGTGCTGTGGAGAAAAGCTGGCAAACCTACTAATTTATATTTTAGTATCCCTGCACTCAACCTCATGGATTATCTTTTTCTAAACATTAGAGAGATCACAACAAGGACTGAACCCAAAGAAAAGAACACAGGACTACAGCTTTACCTCAGAGAAGTGGGGGAAAATGGGATGGTGCCACGTGGATCCTGAACAAAAAACACTGGCAAAAGCTTATGTGGCCAAGCATATTATTCTGCTTTAAACTGAAGTCTGCTGTTGGAACAACAACCTTATAGAATGAGTGTGGAATTTTGTATATTTTCTTTTTTACAAGTTTATACTTTCAACACCATGTGTCTATTGCGATGCACCCTGAATGGGTCTTTGAAGGCCAGTCAGAAGCTGATACCAGATCACAATGTAGCAGCCTGAACAATGTCAGAAGCCTAATGCTATGACCATATAACACCTATTCTGCAGGCCTTCCACTGGTTGCCAATAGGCTTCTTTCATGATTGCTGACAACTAACAAGAATCATAAGATACTGTACACACACACACACACAAATTACATCAATTACGTCTACATCATTCTGACTAATTTTTCTTTTACTTCACTCCAGCATGACTTACAAATGGAAGGAAACCTTTAAATCCCAAGGAAACCTTTAGATAGAAAACTGATGAAAACTACTTTATCTGGACTGCTACAATCTAAACTGGCCACTAGATGTCAAAATAGAGAAAGAACAAAGTCTTTGTTGCCATCCTCTGGTTATAAAGATTTCTGCAGCCCAGATATAGCCCCAAAGGGATAATTACTTCTATAAATACAAAGCATACTTGCCATGGGAGTTGGGAAAAGAAAGTCTACCAACAATCTTCAGGAGGTGGTGACAGCCATGTGCAGTTGTTGAGCAGGTTGCAATATCAGCTGTTATCAGCTCTGTTTGTCATGCAAGTGATATTTGAATAGAATAAGACAGTAAAAAGCCTGTGTATGCCCTCTTCCTGTTCCATGAGATTTGTCCTCCAGGCATTAAACAGATTCTAGCTCCACCTTTGCCTCTATAACAGCATTATGTACAGTAGTTTCAGGTCATTATTAGATCAAAAATGAAACGGTCTGGGTTTTAGAAGCTTGATCCTGGAAAGTATCAATATACTACTGAAACTCTCATTGTCATGACCTTTAAGTGCAAAATGTGCATCATAGGGCATTATTTCTCAAGATAATTCCCACATTCTATTATAGGAATATAGTACCAGGCAATTAATGTTAGTGATCTTAGATATTTTAGCCATTTGCTTTTGTATTATTATACATTTTATGTTTTACTCTGTTACAAGAGGTGACTATTAAGAGTGGGAAAGACATTTGACAAATAAATCACATTAAATAATATCAATTATGCCTAAAATAACATCACTTTTGTCACTTCTTAAAATCTAGTCCTGAGTTTGTGGGAAACATCTGTACCAGCATCTGCCATTCTGACCTTCAAGAAATGACCATTGTTCTTAAATCATTAAGTAATTAAGATCTCCTTTTTTCTTTACTTACCTTGATTTCCAATTCATTTACATAGATGGGCTCTCATGGAGTTCTCATCAGCCCTACTTTTTTTTTTTTAAAAAAGATCAAAATATGATTGACTACAATTGCTAAGCTTCAGATGAGATGAAGGCCTTGTTGGCTTAGGTTTTGAGTGATTTTATTGACTGCTTAGTTGTTTCCAAGGTTGTGAGATTGCTTAGTTTGAATCCACATCTTTAAAACAAATATGCTCTCATAATGAGAAAGTCCCATGTCTCCTTGCTCTACCATAATCAAGCTCTCACATGCAGTCACAAGCTGTAATTGCATATTGCACCAGAATTGATGAAATATAGCAATAGCAATAGCACTTAGACTTATATACCACTTCACAGTGCTTTACAACCCTCTCTAAGCAGTTTTACAGAGTCAGCCTATTGCCCCCAACAATCTGGGTCCTCATTTTACTGACCTCGGAAGATGGAAGGCTGAGTCAACCTTAAGCACCTCAATAAAATAGAAATAAATAATAATAATTATTATCTGGTCATTATTATACAGAAATTAGACACATTTATTAATAGAAAATCAAATTGTGCTAGTGAGTTTGAAGGATAAAAACATTTGCAGCATTGGCGTTAAAAAGATTTATTATAACAATAAGAACATCAAATACCTCCTCCCAAGCTTAAAATAGAAAATTATAGTTTGTTCACATTTGAAATGTTCCTATACACTTTCTCTAATTGGCATAGGCCTCACTAGAAAAAAGTTAAGTACCTTCCCAGTCACCCAATATTTTCCCATTCTACTATCTATCTAGATATTATTATTATCTCTTTTATTCACTAAACATGAAACTTAGTCAACTGAACAATTAAAAATGTATCACAAATATCACTGACTGGTGCTGATGGTTGATATGGATTGCTGCCAGTGTCCTAGGTATCAACCAAGTATCTTCTTAAAATGTACAATGTTCCATGTAGCACAGTTTTTTTTTTTCAGTTCTGCTGGTTTTATTGCAGGAAACTGAAATTTCTTGATGTATTTTGTAAAATTCTTGGACATGGTACCAAGTGACAAGGGGTATCACTGTTACATGTTTCATCCATAATCGCATAGTTTCAACGGCCAGGTCGCGATATTTCGTGATTTTTTTCCCAGTTCTTTTTCTTCGATTCTGGTGTCTCCTGGTACAGCGATATCAATAAATTGGGTTAGTTTTGACAACTGTGATATCTGGAGTGTTGTGTTCCAAATGGCAATCTGTCTGTATTCAAAATCATTGTGGCTTGGGTTAGTTTTGAATAGTTTTGAATCCTGGCAACTGCCTGAACTAGTTCCTGCAGTTTTCTTAGCAAGATTGCGTATGTGGTTGGCCTTTGCCTGCTTCCTAGGGCTGAGAGAGTATGATTGGCCCAAGGACATTTAGCTGGCTTTATCCTTAAGGCGAGACTAGAACTCACAGTCTCCACGTTTCTAGCCTGATACTAACTACTAAAGTAGATGTTAACCACTTCATTGTACTGGCACTAATGTAAATTTGGGCAATCAAAATACACTCTAGTTTGCCAAAGAAACATTTTCCATGAATAACTGAATAACAGAATTGGAAGGGACCTTGGAAGTCTTCTAGTCCAATCCCTACTCAAGCAGGAGACCTTGTACTGTAGCAATCTCAGTGCCATGCTTACTTTCATTCTAGAAACTGTCAAATAAATTATCTCTTGAGAGCATAATTTTATTATGCCAAAATTCAACAAATTGGCAGGAACCACAGAAAGCTTCTGTTCATTGCACAAGCCAAGTTCTTAAATCTGTTGCTTAAACCACCCCAAATATAATTAAAGTCAGTGTCTCGCTTGCCTTTGTGGGAGCTCTCTGAGGTGTCTTTCTCAGGATCTCCTTGTCATATTGATTGAAGCAATATTTTCATACCCAAATCTTTTTCTATGGCTGTATTATCTTGAAAATCAAAATAATGATAAAGATAATTTTGATTTATTTTATTTTTATGCAGCTCTTCCTCCAGAAAGTTCCAAGAGTGGCAGAGAAAATAAAAAAGAATTCAAACCTGCTATGTCAAACATTTAGTTTTATTTATTTAGATTTATTTAGATTGTACAGTACTATGTCTATCCATGGATGTGCTGGCTGGTGGTATGGAGAAGAAAGAGAAATCTAGAAAGAATGCAAAGAAGAGCAATCAAGATGATTAGGGGACTGGAGGCTAAAACATATAAAGAAAGGTTGCAGAAACTGGGCATGCCTAGTCTAGTGAAGAGAAGGACCAGGGGAGACATGATAGCATTGTTCCAATTTTTGAGGGGCTGCCACAGAGTGGAGGGGATCAAGCTATTTTCCAAAGCACCCGAAGGCCAGACAAGGAATAATGGATGGAAACTGAATAGGGAGAGATTCAACCTGGAAATCAGGAGAAATTTTCTGACAGTGAGAGCAATCAACCAATGGAACAGCTTGCCTTCAGAAGTTGTGGGAGCATCATCACTGGAGGCTTTCAAGAAGAGACTGGTCTCCATTGGTCAGAAATGGTGTAGGGTCTCCTGCTTGGGCAAGAGATTGGACTAGATGACCTACAAGGTCCCTTAAAACTCTGTTAATCTATTTAAAAATAATGAAATATGTATCATGATAGCACAATATACATTTTGCAGCTTTTATATCTATGTTGATATGTTGCATACAAGTACATAAAGGGTAGAGCTTGTGTTGTGATGCCCTGGTGGTAATTGCATTATTTTGACAAAAACTCAACCAGCTATGGGCACAAGAGAAAGTGCAGGAGGTGGAGAGAAGACAGTAATACACCTTTTGTTTTTGATCACCATAAAAAAGGAATGTATTGGACACAGAAAAACATATTTGCCATATCTCCAAATCTGAGATCATTGCATGAACCTTCTTGGAATGCTTGCATACTAGCTTTTATCTATAAATAACTCAGAGTCACGCTGAGAGTGAGATGGGCAGTATCCAAATCTGATAAACTTCTCCCATCATTGTTATTTTGTCAAATCCTAGTTTGCTTTTATTTGTACATATGCATTGTTAATGGTTCATCAGACTGCATACTTTTCTTTGGAGGAGAAAATGGTGTAAAGAGGAAAATCCTTTTGGATCAGCTATGTTGGGGATGGGCTAGAAGGAAGTTTATTCCCAAGAGGGATGGGCAGTCAGCCCCCTAAAACATGCACTACTTTCTCTGCATAAAAGCATGGGGTTTTTTTCCCCTTCTGCTTTTAATGCAGAGAAGAAAAAAGAGCACATCATTCACATGAAAATGGAACAGATCCCTATGGTGATTAAAAAAAAACTTGTAGAATGATACATATTTAATGACCACATAAAGGGGAAAGATGCATTTACACAGGAAATGAGTTAAATAACAGATTATATTTAGGATTTATATATGGGGAAAGAGTACTAGTATTTAAAAAAGGAGAGTAATTAAGTTGCCTTATCCAAAGACAAGAACACTGATAAGATTAGAGACACATCCACATGAAGAAAATATGCCAGTATTTCAGACATTAGAGCTTTCTATACTTTGAAAATGATTTGGGAAAAGTCCTTTAAACCTCAAGCAAGTTCAACACTTTTTCCCTGTTATTCACTAAAGCAGCCTGACATTTTTCTGGCTTCTGCACTAGTCTTAAAAACATGTGGTAGCTTTATGGGTCACTATAAGATCCTATGGCAGCAAGTCCAAGTGCAGGAAGTCAGGCTTAAATGAGAGCTAGTTTGGTCTAGCAGTTAAGATGCCAGGCTGAAAAGCAGGAGACTATGAGTTTCAATCCCTCTCAGGCATGAAAGTCAGCTGGGTGACTTTGGCCCAGCCATCTCTCTCAGCTCAACTCCCCTCACAGGGTTATTATTATAGGGAAATAGGAAAATGAAGGAGTATTGGATATGTTCACCACCTTAAGTTGTTTATAAAAGTAATAAAGCAGAGGAAACCAATCTAATAAATAATAAACTAAATCAAAGGATTTTTTTACAGCATTTATCAATTTTAACGCAATGTAGGAATGAGACAATTCAAAATAGTAAGTATAATAAGCCCCAAAAGCTTACTATAGAACCCTGAAATTCGATCTACACCACAAGTGTCAAACTCGCCACATCACATTGCTGTCATGTGACGGTTCACAACTTTTTTCCCCATTCCCGGAGCTCGGGTGTCTGTGGCCTGTGTGTGACGCATCTGGCCCACGGGCTACCAGTTTGACACCCCTGAATTCTAGACAAATCCAAGATTCAGGAATTGGAGCTGAGTATACTCTGGTAATAGTTCAAAGATCATAGAATCAGCACAGGAAGTCAGGTCCAGGACTTGTTTGCCAGCAGACATATGATGCACTCGTTTTTCATTTATACAACTGACTCAGGCATGTCTACTTTCTTAAATCATACCTCTTCTCTTTTTCTTTTCTTTTCTTTTTTCTTTTTCTTTTCTTTTTTCTTTTTCTTTTCTTTTCTTTTTCTTTTCTTTTTTTTTTTTTTTGAGGAGCTTCATTGAATGTCTCTGTTGACTCTTGGATCTTTTCCTATGTAGACTTTGAAAAAGCTGACTCAGCTTGCTGCTGTGCTTTTATAACAGATGGCTGATTACCTGTTGCTCCACATCTGTAGGCTCATTCTCCAACAGCCATTTGTGAGCTGAGTCTCATCTGCATATATCTGGGAATCTGCTGGCTCCTGAGTTCAAAATCAGAATTTGTCAAGCCTTTCTCCCCAAAGTCTGATTCTTCAAACAGGTCTATAGCAGTTATTTTAATAAGCCAACTCTTTAAAACAACTGCATCTATTTCCACAGTAGACATACAGTAGATTATTTAATGAGTCACAGAGAGTGCTTATGAAAGGCATGAAGCATTTTCTACAAATTATTTTAGATGCATCAACAGCTCTAACAGAAATTAATAAAACCTGCCTGGATATTAAAATATTAGAATATTTTAATATTAGAGTAGAGTAGAGTAGAGTAGAGTAGAGTAGAGTAGAGTAGAGTAGAATAGAATAGAATAGAATAGAATAGAATAGAATAGAATAGAATAGAATAGAATAGAATAGAATAGAATAGAATTCTTTATTGGCCAAGTGTGATTGGACACACAGGGAATTTGTCTTTGGTGCATATGCTCTCAGTGTACATAAAGAAAAAATAAAATATATTCGTCAAGAATCATAAGATATAACACTTAGTGATAGTCATAGGATACTAATAAGCAGTTAAATCATATAGGAAACAATAAAAACAATATAAGTTGTAAAGATACAAGCAACATGGATAAAGCCATAAATGGGAAGAGATAGGCACTAGTAAGGATGAGAAGAATAGTACTACAGTCTTAGTAGTTAATTTGACAGTGTTATGGGAATTAGTTGTTTAGCAGAGTGATGGCATTCGGGGGAAAAACTGTACTTGTGTCTTGTTGTTCTGGTGTGCAGAGCCCTATAGTGTCATTTTGAGGATAGAAGTTGAAACAATTTATGTCCAGGATGTGAGGGGTCTGTAGATGTTTTCACAGCCCTCTTTTTGACTGGTGCAGTATACAGGTCCTCAATGGAAGGCAGATTGGTAGCAATTGTTTTTTCTGCAGTTCTAACTATCCACTGAAGTCTGTGTCTGTCTTGTTGGGTTGCAGAGCCAAACCAGACAGTTATAGATGTGCAGATGACAGACTCAATAATTTCTCTGTAGAAATGAATCAGCAGCTCTTTGGGCAGTTTGAGCTTTCTGAGTTGGCGCAGAAAGAACATTCTTTGTTGTGCTTTTTTGATGATGTTTTTTATGTTAGGTGTCCATTTTAAGTCTTGAGATATGATAGAACCTAGAAGGACTCTACTGTTGATACTGTGTTGTCTAGTATTGTAAGAAGTGGTAGTATAGGAGGGTTTCTCCTAAAATCTACCACCATTTCTACAGTTTTGAGTGTATTTAGTTCAAGATTGTTCTGGTTGTACCACAAGGCTAGTTGTTAGAACATTATTACTAATGGAATGCATGATGAAAAGGAATAGTTTAAAATTGGAATGAAAAAAAAATATGGCCATAGAAGTATTTCAATATAGAATTTACTAATTTTGGATTTGGAAGTTATTCACCTATCTGCTACAGACTAGATTTGAAATATTTGAAAAAGTCATATTCCACTATTTAACATTTTGTACTGGAGAGATTAGCAAGATTACAAAATGATATGCCTGAAAGTGAGGCTATAGGCTGTATGTAGAACTACTAAGCTGAGATGGAGTGGGGGATATCATTGTTCCTAGCAGCACTCAGATTCCAAACTCCCCTCCCCCCATCCTGAATACCAAACAGCACCCCTAAATAAAGGCTGCACCCATATTGGCACTCAAGACTAAAGAGGCAAGCAACTTTGGAGAGAGAACTTCCTGTATTGTAACAAGCACTAATTGGGAGACCAACTGCAGGGTTTTTGAAAAGGAAGCCAAAATATTAGTGCTTAATTTAACTCCTTTCTTTTTAAAGTAGCCATTTCTGTAGGTGACTTTTGTTTTGCTGTATGGAATTTTTGTACAGTATTGTAATGTTCTGGTTTCAACATATGGACTGAATAATGTTCATCTCCTCTAACTATTTTCTGTGTAGCTTGTTGATTACAGAACATAACACTAGCATATCCTATTTAGTAGAGTAACAATAAGACCGCAATGGTGTTTCATATTATTTGTGCAAAAGCCAGCTTGCTGGAAATAGGCCATTAAAATACATGGCTGTCCCAATCGCTACTTCCACAAAATGGAGTATAAATGAAATAGTCTCCATTAATGTGCTGATGTTGGGATATGGTCTGGCAAGACAAGACTTACAGATGTTGTTTATTTACCAGCAGAACTTTGTATCCAAATTGGTATTTGGCTTTCCCTGCTTCTTCCTTCCTCTCAGCTTTTATTGCAAAGATGAATCCCATAAAAATATTTAGGCAATAACAGATATTGAAAAATTACATCTGGAAAATATCAGTGTGCATGTCACCTAATCACAGGATGGCTGAATGCCACAAGAGATTCTTTATCCATCCTTGAAAAGACAAATCAAGCTTAACCGTGTCACGAAGGCACAAGACACAAACTCTAGAGAGGGAGCTATTCCATGGCAGCAAAAAAGTGCCAAGTCTGGTGGTTTTATCTTTAAAGATAAAGAAATATCTTATGGCATCAACTGCACAGAAACAAACCATTCACGTTTCCT
Organism: Pantherophis guttatus; assembly: GCF_059756535.1. Taxonomy (NCBI): domain Eukaryota; kingdom Metazoa; phylum Chordata; class Lepidosauria; order Squamata; family Colubridae; genus Pantherophis; species Pantherophis guttatus. Next base: position 190,895,188 of record NC_142063.1, read on the forward strand.
AAACCTTTGTCAGATAATTCACTTAGACTCCTAGGACAAATATGGCTGCTATTTTAGACATGACAAAATTGCTCAGTGTTGTCATTGTTTTTTTCAATGGGCAGTCTCAGGCTAAATAATCTTGTGTGTGCCTACGTGACAAATCAGTTGCCGAATGAGATAGCAAAGGATTTACTGTCACTTCTCTTGTTCCTGACAAAAGCAAAAGTTCCTGACAACAGCTGAACATAAACTGTATTGCTAACCTACCCAAGAACTGGTTCTGATTAATGTCTGCTGAGGTCTAAGGGTCAGGAAAAACTGCATGATGGGGTATAGTTTTTGTGGAGGAGAAAGGTAAAGGAGAGCCTCCAAGAATGGAAGCTGGAGCTATAAGACAGAAAGGGCCTGCCTCAAATTTTACTCAGTAAGCCTAGGACACCTCTCACTTACTCATTCTGTCCTTGGAAATATGATGACATGGCTCACGTAGCATTAAAAACTACATGTTATTATTACAACCACAGCTATGTCTGTTGCTTTTTGTTCCCCTAGAAGATGTTGTAAGCACAATACATTAAATGTGTTAAATGTGTTAGTGGCCTTATTTTATTTTTAGAATTTATCAAGACCTTGGAAGACCTGCTTAAGAAAAGGCAATGTGTATTTTGAATCCCACCCACCCCCTCATCTCTGCCTCTCTTTCAAGGCTAAATTGATGTTTATGTAACCCTCTTTGTATGTTTCCTTCAGAGAAAAAGACCTATTGACTAGACCATTCCCCCCCCCACCCTAGAAAATACATTCATACTAATGCATCTACTTTAGATGAGACTGGCTATTAATGGTAAATAGCCATGAATTTAAGACACCAAGATTCACTCCATCCATTTACCTTTATAAACCACAGATTACTATATACTTTAAATGATCCGTGGCACAAAGAAAGTACTTTGGATTAGTTTTATATCTGCAGTTTAGATTGCCTCCTCATTCCCTGCATTTTTTGACTTGGTAAAGAATAGAAAATGGAAGAGGACTGAAAGTAAATTTCTAGTCAGTGAAGTGAAAAGAGAATTAGAAACTCCAGACTTTATACCTGCCAAAACACAGAAGTGTAAAGAGATGTGCTCTGAAAATGTTTTTGTTTATTTTTACTGTCTTGTTTTCTATGTAGGTCTGCATGTCTGTAACCCCTTTCTTAGATTTAATCCCCTCAGAAAGTCTTTTTACAATGAGTAGGAAACATAAAATTAAAATCCAGGAAGTTGTTTCTAAATAATAAATGGGCTTACATTTGGGGATAGCTTTAGGTTTATTATAAAACTCTACAAAACAATGAAAGCAAAACTGGAGGCTAGAATTACCCAGTTTTAATTAGCCCCTGTGGCTTTTAAGACAGAAACTTCCTGATCCAGGGGGTCAGTGTAAGAGAAATGAATAGGGAATATCAGAGAAAATACCTGAAATAATTTTTAAAGTAAACTGATTTATTAAACACCTTAGCAAGATTTGCTGAACTGCAGAACTAGAAACTTCTGATTTCAAGAAGCAGACTCAGAGCTATACACCAGTGAGTTAAGAGACATTTTATTTCATTTATTCTGCACCAGAAGAATCTTTAAATTAGAGGCACTTAAAACCAAACAAACAAAAGGTATGTCATGGGCTTGCTTGGCACATTAAAACAAAGACACCATTTAGTTGTGTTTTGGTATTTTATATTTTCCATTATTGTGTTTTGTGTTATATATTTTCCATTACTATGTTTTGATGTTTTATATATTCCATTATTGTTTTGGAGTATTATATATATTCATTATATCTACAGGATTGAGGAACAGGTTGGGAAATAACATGTATCCCTCCCTTATTGTTCTCCCTCGTCTATTTTTTAATATTAAAATGTATTGCTTTGACTGTATGCCTTTGATGCACTGATAAATAAAGCATATATAGCATATTGATAAACTATGGGATGGAAGTGAATTCCCAGTGGTTATTACTTAATCATATAACTATAGCTTGTACCTATTTTCAAGCTGAACTAATATAGGGGAATGAAACTGCAGAAGGTTGCCAAAAGTGAGAATGACCATATAGATTACTGCTAGTTAATGCATAAAATGCCATTAGTGCCCAAATCTCTTTGCAATTGTTGACACGGTAAGGAGTTGATTCTTTCCTAGCCTTCATTGCCACTTGTTGTCAAGGAACATGAAGCTCTAGCATATCACTGGAGACTTCTAGTCACCAATGGTGGCATCAAGAAGAGATAATTAAAATGAGACATCATGTTTCACAGATCATTCCTACAGACTCTGCTATTAAAACTGTATATGTTTTTTTCACTCAGACATTTTTATGCCAGTGACCAGAAGCACATGAAATGGAAGACTAACACAGTTCAGAAATATCCCCCTGTCCACCAAGCTTCCTTAAATTTTCATTACATTAATTCCAGGACTAATAAAAGTTGTGAGAGTTTAAGCTTGTCCTTGCTTAGGGATCTTCTGATTACTTAAGTAGTGATCCCAGAAACTACATAGAGCATTTGCTCCTAGGAGCCCACTGAAAATAATGTTTATAGACTATCATTTAATTCTCAATAACTTCGATCATAAAACCTAAGATATCCCCAAATTCACTTCTAAACTCATTTAAATCAAAGTCCTGGAACAATTTTAGGTTGTGCATGAGTGTGTGATTAATTTCTCCAGTATTGTACTAATTCTCATGGCCTCCTTCAAAATGTTACAATCTAAAAAGAGCCCACAGTTTGATTCAAATTTCATTTGCATACCTACATTGTGATTCTTTCTACTTCTGATACATTATGCACAGACATAGCTCTCCAGAGAAGGATGTTGTTCTGTAAAAGGTAGAAGAAGAAAGAAGAGGACAACCATAGCAAAGTGGTTTAGTTACAATGGCAATGAGTGCACCATCGGAAGACCTGAAATACTGGGTTAGGTCTTTTACTCATCATGGAGAATATCTATGAGGTTGCTAAAAGCTGACACCAACCTGATAGCATAATAAATCACTAAATTTTAAAAATCTTTAATATCATGAATGAAGAGTATCAAGAGAGCCCTCCATTTGGGAGGGGGGCTTTAAAAAAAGACCAGGACCTTCATTATTGTCTCTGAAACTCTTTGCATGGCACAGATATAAGATATTACTATCATACTGTTTCATACTAAGTTGGACAACTATATCTATTTTTAACTGCTCTTTTTAAGATTATCATGATTGTGTTGCTTTTTAACATATGCCACCCTTCCAACCAATTTTTCCCTGCAGCCATGTATTTGGCTGTAATGTATGTTTTCCCAGCCAAGTGATTGTGGCAGCTCCTTGTCAATTCAGGGAATGTTTCTTCTCATGATGCCAATGAAAATGATTCTTAATAATTTCCTATCCCTTTCTTGGAGAGCATGGTGTTAAAAAGCACCCACCTTTTTCCTCAGTACATTAATTTTGTTTTCTTTTGGCATCACTTCTTTCAGAGCTTCAGTACTTTGGGGAAGCCATGTGCTCTCAAATGGCTTTCCCTGTGACTTGTATGTAAAGATTTTTTAAAATAAATAAATGCAGTATGGGTTGGGCATCCACTATTTGAAGGGCTAATGGTTATTGACTATCCTCTGACAGAGATCAGGGAGACTAGCCTGAGGCTCTTCTAACTCAGCCCCAAATACACTGAATGTTAACAAACATTTCCTACATTTGGATGGGACTGGACACAAAACAAGGCAATCAAAATGCACCATTTAGTGTACAAATGTAGATGACAGAGTTGAGTTTAAGATAAAGAAGGCAATGGTTTTGCATCTTACTGAAACAGGCAGAAGAGCCCCTGGGTGCTTTTGCTTCGTGATTCCACAGCAAAAAGGTGCTTGTGTCAATACAAGTCTATCTTCCCAGTTCCCAGCTGCCACACTGAATTGACTCTGTTAGCTACAGACAGAAAAGGCTTCCATTGCCAACATTTTCTCTCAAGCTCAGTTGAGAAGCAAGACAACTAAGAGAAACTAGTGCTCAGGAAGGTAGCCAGCTGTATTGACAGAGAATCATCTTCATGTCCTTAGATATTTTGCCAGCTTTTCCTGATGCCAGAAGGGAAAAAGCTATCCTCATTGTCCGTATTTAACTTAAGAGGCTGTTGTCACTAAAACTACTAAATTCTCTTCTTGAAATTCAATTCAAAAGTCTCTCAATTTGCAAGATCTCCATATCATTATCATAATCATTAAGCAAGATCTCCATATCATTAAATATTCTCTTAGTTCTCATCAAAGCTTAACTACTTGAAGTGAATCTTCCTTCCTTCCTTCCTTCCTTCCTTCCTTCCTTCCTTCCTTCCTTCCTTCCTTCCTTCCTTCCTCTCATCAATTGCCTTCTCTTTGCCCCTCCAAGGATGTCCATGGAAAAAAATTGTCCCTCAGAGAATATAAAGGTCTAGAAAAATCTGAAAATCTGACTGATGATAAATATACTGAACAATTTATTCCCCACAGAAGTCCTCAATACTGAAATTATTCTGAAACCTTCAGTTTTCTACTGTTGACCTTAATTTTTCACTTAACACTAATTATTCTTGAAATCTCTGCAAAATCAGTTCTTTAGGGTGAGGAAGTGCTACCTAGAAATGATATGCAAAGGGAAGGATAATGATACAGCAAGGCCCCAGATTTTCGGGTGAAATATCCAACTGCACTAGTATTGCTCTAAATATGACCAAGACTCATTGCTCTTGCCATTTGTACATGTGTGAATCTGAACCAGATGTTGCTTATCATATTATTTTGCCTGCAAGATTTGAAAAGCTATTGCCGCTTTTAAAAAAACTGTATATTTGTGAAAACCCATATTTACTTATGAATTTCCTGGGTAATAAGTGGCAAAGCCAAACAAATTTTGTACATATTGAAGCTCTCCTTGGACAGTGTCAGAATAAAGGTGAAAGCATTAACATTGGCATAGCAAAGGGCAATGTAAGATTTTTCCTGTCAAGTTGACCAGACCTGGATGCCAGAGTAATGAATGCTAATACTATGTTGATTATAAAGTTACAGCAACAGAATATTGCAAGTTTGAATGTGCTTCCCCACTCCCCCCTTTACTTTCATGAAAAGTAAAGGGCCATGTCTTAGATGCCTACTCAAATTTTATTTCTGCCCCAGACTCAGATTCCTTTTGTCTGACTATTGCTTTGGTTGCTGCTCTTCCTCCTGCCCCTCAAGATTATTCCCTCTTTCCACTACAATCCCATCCATAGACTGAGAAAGAGATGAATTCAACATCATAGGATGATGGCAGTGAAAAACATTAGGGCATATTGCAGGCCCATTGCAGCTGAAGTAATCCAAACAAGGCAATTAAATTTACATTAATTCTTTGTATTTTCCAGTATTTACATCATTACAAAATGATGCAAATTGCACCATTTGTATTGTATCATTACGAGATGGCTGTAAATCACCCCAAGTGGTATAATTCGAGACACAAGTCTGAGAGTACCAGCCTCCCCTACTGTTCCATTAAATCAAACTTTCACAGTATAAGTTTTTATGGGTGAGTGATGATTTGAAGTAAAGCAGAAGTTACATGTAAACGTAAACAAAATAAGGAGCTATTCTCCATCTAGAAGTAAAGTGCTGGTGATGAATGGAGGATTGTAATAAGAATCTGTCCTAATGGGATTATGAAGTTGATTGCTGGCCAATTTGTCTATCCCAGTTTGGTAGAGTTTTCATCTAGTGCTACCCAGGAAAGTGCTGGACCTGGAGGTTTGTGCTGGCATTACTTATCCCATAGTTATTTATCTTTAAATATTCACCTATGCTGGAAATTATACCAGTGTTAGGAAGGAAGGAAGGAAGGAAGGAAGGAAGGAAGGAAGGAAGGAAGGAAGGAAGGAAGGAAGGAAGGGGAGAGAGAGAAAAGGGAGGGAAACGTATGATTTTAACTTTGGCCATGTATTGAGAAACATATGTTAGCATTTAACTATTCATTCTTTTGGAGAAAACTGGTTAACCCCTTAAGTGTTTTGCCCTGAAGGCAGACATTAAAGGTTAATTATAACCACATGGGACAAGCCCCATGAGAACCATGACAGCATTAAACTGCTACCAACCAAGCATGCAGGATGCGCAGCCCTCCCAGGGAACCCCAAACACAAAAAGGATGCTGTCTCCTTGAATGAGTCCTGAGAAGTTAAAAACGTGCACTGTGAAAAGGCACATTGCAAGCGCTCCATCCAGAGTGGGAAAAGCTTCTGGTGGAAGGAGAATTAGAGCAAATGAAAGCAACGGAGCACTGTGATTGATGTAGCAGAGGCAAAGAGGTCCCTCAACAGTTTAGATGCATTTTGCAATTGAAAAGCACATTTCAAAGAGGTTGTATATAGCAGATTGAGATATAATTTTCACTTTTTTTTTTAATGACAATATAAACGGAACCTCATTCACCAAGCACAAAAACAGCTCCCCTGGGCATTTGATGTAAATGAAAATGTCAGCTAATAATGTTAAAATACTAAGAAAGTTTTTAAATTTACAGATCTCTTTCCCATGTTGTATGAAGACTGAAAAGCATTAACAGTCTGCAGATGGTCTCAGTCTTAAGATGTAATGCAAGGCATGTTATACAGATTTCCTTTCTTTCTTTTTTAGAAGGCTATTTAAGGCATCTTGTAATCTGTTTGAAACTTATTAAGTCTAGTTTAATAAGCTTGTTCAAGTTTCCTGATTGCATGTGATTGATTTAATGAGGGCGTTGTAAGAAATGTGAGCAAAGAGGGGCTAGGACAGCAGAGTGTTCCTCCTGTGGAGTATACCTACTGGAAACCAGTGGGCAGCTGATTGTAAAAATGGCTTCCTGTCTCCCAAAGGCCTGGGCTCAAAATTCTAGATAACTTCTAGAAAGTGGTAAAGAATTAGAATATCTTAGACATCTTTGCATCCTCTAGTGGTCATCTTGATTCAGGCAGCAAAGGTGCCTGAGTAGCTAAGGCTATTTTTTAGAAGTTGGGGGCTACACTTCTGTTTTTTTAAATATATATTTTGATCAAGATGATGACTCTGAGATTATTGAGGGTATGTCTGTCCTGGTTTATGGAAGATGAGAAACATGCAATGTTCCTTGTTTTGTTCCTAAAATGTAACACACACACACACACACACACACCAAAAAAATGTTCTACTGAACATGATGTTTTGGGCATTGAAACCTAGAGTTGATCCAAGGACTACACAACTGGGGATGAGAGGCCAAATGAAGCTCATAAATCTCATGTTGCCTGTCCATATCCCAAAGCTTGGAAGAGGAGAAGAGAGGATTGATTGGATCTCTATTCATAATGTAACTCCCGGCTTCTTGTTCTTAGGTGACAATCTATTGTATTTCCTGTCTGCACATAAAGCTGGCCCAGGACTTTACCAGATGCAAAGCTGGTAACTTCATAAGAGAATCAAATTGTAAATTATTGTTATACTTAGATATTATTATTGCTGCAATAACAGGAAAAGAAGCTTGTTTCTGTAGAAGCCGTTCATAGAGTGGCCACAAGTCCCAATTTATAATTTACAAGTAACAGATTTCAATTTGAAGGATATTATATTGTTTGATGGTGTCCATTTTTCAATTTTCCTGAAAGATAAAATACTTTGAGAGAAGATTCATCCAGCTCATAGATTCTGAATATGTAACTGTTTCTATATATAACAGTATTATAATCTGTATTATAGGTCTGTCTAAATTAAAACAATTATTTTTTCATTTGGATGCATACATCCAAAGTGACTTTTGTAGATCTCCATCTTGTTTTGTCCTCTATTTAGGGGCTGTATACATCCTCCTTTTATGCTCCAGCAGCACATTATTTTAATAACCATATACATATGTGCAAATACATAAATAATCATCATGATCTTCCTTTGGGGTAAACAAAATTATACAAATATATTATACTGAAATAATATTAGGTATGGTACACAAAAGAAATTAAAGGCAGGAGATAAGAGAGAAGAAAAGAATTGGAAACTAGTTCATGCCAAGACCATTCATTTTCTATATACTACTAAAACTTGTTGTTATAACCTTCAACTGTGTGAAATGGGTACATCATAGGGCAATAATGTTGGAACCAAGGTATCTCAAATAAGCTAACTTACACAATGTGCCCAAAAGCTGGAATGTGGGAGAATTGTGACTGCTCCGATGCTACTGGCTGTTGCTGTGCTGCTATGCTGTTGCCAAGGTCACCTGATCTTCATTTTCAATGTTCCATAACAGTTTCCATGGGATGGGATGGGATGGGATGGGATGGGATGGGATGGGATGGGATGGGATGGGATGGGATGGGATGGGACGGGACGGGACGGGACGAGACGGGACGGGACGAGATGGGACAGGAGAGGATGGGAAGGGAAGGGAAGGGAAAGGAAGGGAAAGGAAGGGAAGGGAAGGGAAGGGAAGGGAAGGGAAGGGAAGGGAAGGGAAGGGAAGGGAAGGGAAGGGAAGGGAAGGGAAGGGAAGGGAAGGGAAGAGTTTTTTGCCTGCCCTTGGCCATTCTGTTTTTCTGTTTAGGTAAGGAAATATCTCTAAAATGACGACACAATGGGGCATTGGTTGTCTGGTACCTCCTTATTCCTTTCTATCTTTGCAAGCTATCCTTTCTCCCATCACATCCACATACTAAGTCATGCACTGCTTTTTTGTCTGTAAACTTTTCTTTCCTTGAGGATCTCATCAATTCAATCCAATCATTACTTTTTTCATCTTAACCCACCATATAATGGAGGAAAATAATTCAACCCTCATTCGTTTTCTTAAAATCACCCCAATCCACTCTTTTCATACTGGCCACTTGCTTTTGTACACAATCCAAATTCATTCAGTATCCTTTCATTCTTATCCTACCATACATACTTTTTACCACACTTATTTCTTCAGTACAACATTCTCACTGCATTCAGCTTATTGATATATCAAACTCTGACCTCCATATAACAAAGTGAGAAGAAACACATTTTTCCCAGCTTCTAGCTTTTGTTAACCATTTCTTCCTCACAATAAACCACATACTATCTGCCATTTTATTACCAATATGTGAACATCTTAACATATCTCTTCCCATTTTCTCATCTTTATTAAACATTCTACCAAAGTACACAGATTCACATACTTGCTCTACTTTTAAGCTAGTTATATAGTTTGAAGTTCTTTACTCAGTTTCCCTGTGAAACATAATAACCTTGCTCTTTGATATGTTAATTTTCAGATCCATATTCCTGGTTGAATCAGATATCTAACTTTCACTTCAATTCATTTGCATTCTTGGCCACCAATATAGTCTTATATGCACACAAAAATACACTCACATGCATATATTCAACTAACACACATCTAATATCACCATAAGTATTCCTTTTCCAATTATACATAAATATATTAAACAACCAAGGGGATATCACACATTATCCTCCCTGCTCAATAGTGAATATTTGCTAAGTATTTTATTTATTCTTATGCATACTTTATCATGTTTTATCATTCCTATTGCATTCAGCTATCAACCCTCATATTTGGGCAAAACATAGTAATTCAAAGCAATTAATTTTATTATAAGCTTTCTCTAAACCAACAGGTGGAAAAGCATAATCTATTTTATAGAGTCCTGTGGAAAAACATCAAATCTGAAATGGAAACAATGTTAGTTCTTACCAGGCAATGAAGAAAATAAAACAATTAAGAAGTAAAAATAATTAGTTCCACTGAGATATTGTAACTTCCAGATAATCTAATCCTTTAGTAGTCTAGATATAATACTTTGTTTGGTTGTTTTGAAACACATACAAAGATTAATTTCTGTCACTCCTGCAAGGATGAGTCTTGTCTCAGTAACCTTGTTGACTTTGTGACATTTATCAGAGAAGCATGGGGATACAGTGATCTAACAGATATTTTATTCTTAGATTTTCATAAAGCCTTTGATAAAATCTCTCGTCAAAGACTGTTGAGCAAATGGGCTAAGAGGACAAATGCTGTCATGGACTCAAAAGTAGTTTAGAATCTCTTGAAAAGATAAACATCACTTAAAAGGACAGTTTTTAAACTGGATAAATATTCAAAGTTGTGTTAGTCAGCAACGGCTGTTGAGTTTGTTATTGTTAAGTTGTTTATAAATCATCTAGAGTTAGAGTTGTGAAGTTGGTGTATAATGCTATGCTGTTCAAGGTAGTAAAATTTTTAAAAGAATTGTGAAACTTTATAGCAAATATACTTCGACATATTCAAGAATTTACATTGTGAACCCAAAACTTCAGACTTGATATACACTGTATATTAATAGAGCTGGAGTGGTCAATAACTACAGAAGGATCTTGATCAATCTTTCAATGAAAATGTCAACATGATATTTAGAAAGGAAATTGAAAATAGCCTCCACAAGGTGGGACTTACTCTTGATAAAACCACTTGAGTATGGAAACAATGTGATTAAAGAAATGATGTGCTTCTCTATAAAAAAAAAAACTTTATATTTGACTAGCAGTTCCGTAAAGAGAGGATTGGTTGAAAGTATTATGGGAAGCTGCTGAACATGTGCCATGCAAGGGTCAAAAAGACTTGTCCAGCTGTCAGATGTTCCAGAAACAATCTCAGAAGACAGATGATTCAAAGCTGTATGGCCATTTCGTTGGGAAGAAGGATGTTTTTCTTTGTGAAAGACCTTCTTGGGTAGGTGTTTCAGACCTGCACAGTCCTACTTGAAAAGAATCAGAAAAGCAAAGCTTTGATATAAATCTGGGGTGAGATGTTGCAGAGCTGGAAAAAGAACCAAAAGGGGAAAGAAAAATATGCATGGGCAGAAAAGGTGGGGATATGCATGTGAATAGGATGAATGACTGCTTGTATAAATAGATTGTGTGAAAAATGTATTTGAACATGATGGATGAAGGGTGTATAGGAATGCATAAGAAAAGAACCAATAGTGTGTGCATAATATATATCTTCTTTGGCCCTGGCCATTTTTTGATGTTTTCCTCCACAGGAAGACTAAAGAGGACAAATGTTTTTAAAATAATTGTGTGAGGAGAATAGATTAATATGGGAACTTTGCATGTTATTAGATACACAGCAGGGCAAATCAGAGTTTGGACTACCTATGTGTGAGAGACAAAATGAAACCTTGTACTTCTGAAATGGAAAATAGGGTCCATTAATGCCAGTTTAGGCAAAGATAGTCATTTAACAGTAGAGCTTGAGAGAATAAACTCAGATGAATATGCCTCAAAATCTAGCAGAGGCTATTCTAATATTCCTGAAGAGCCAACCTAACTAGAACAAAGCAACTGGGACAATCCAAGGCCCCGGAGTAGTGAGGACCAATACAGGATGGGTTTTATCTCTTCAGCACATCCAAATATTATGGTTTGTAAACTAATCAATTCTCTTACCTAAAAATCTATAGTATCATTTTTAGAGATTTATACTAATATTAAAACTGTGCAAATTTTACTTAGTGGGGGGGAGGGGGAAAGGCAGTGATTATACAATGGAGAAAGAAAATGTATATAGATTATAATGATTAAATAAACTGTGTGAACCTCCCCCAAAAGAAATCTATTTGACAGAACAAAAGAGAACTACAGTTCCATATATTAAATATTAATAGCAATATTAATTTAATTCAATTTTTAAATGATTTTTTAACATTAAATCCAGACAAGTGCTGTAAGCTACCCAGAGTCATTTATTTGAGGTGGGTTACTATGCACATTGAAATAATGAATAAATAAAAAAAATAGAAACTTACTGCTTTCTCTTTTCATTTTTAGAACATAGTGGTCTTTCAAAAATAGATAATAAACATATACTGTGGATCCATTACTTAATATCAGGGGAGTAAGTTTCTGTCCAGTTACATAAAATTATCCTCTGCAGTACCCCAGAATTGACAGAGCTAACATCTTCATGATATAATAGCTTCCATGTTTTAGGGATATAGTCAAACATCACAAAAATCTTGATTATTTTCTTCCCAAAATTGGATTGACTTATGTAGTGATCTGAAACAATAGGACTGTAGTTGGCAAAGATCAGATCATGTAAGTTAACAGAACATTCAAATTTCTTACAAAGCAAAAGGAACAAAAATATAATGTCCACCTTTTTTAAAACATTCTCTAAGGCAATGAAGTAATATTATTTTTATGGACTAATTTCACTTTTAAATCATAAGAAGCATGTTTTACATTTCATATCACCCTGACCCATTAATTTTCCAGAATTGGATATTCAATTTTTCATTCCACAATTCAGATATATAATTAATTGTCATTTTACTTTTTAACTTCTTATAAAATTGAATTGTTTTCTGTTCAAACACTGCATTTCTTAAGGATCATAAAATTGCATCTATCTTGGAGGCTGGTAAAACATCTGAACCATACTATTTAATTAATACATGTCTCATTTGCCTACATTGCCAGGTGAATATTGTAGGCAAGTCATATTCAACATGCAATCTCTCAAGATCTTTAAAACAACCATTTGAAATTGTTTAATTCAGGTCTGACTTGTTTAACCCACACATTCAATAATCTTCATTTTTCAAATTTGGGTTGTTCCACAATGTTAATGTCTCACGAGGTTTGGGATCAAAACATAACCACTATTAATGATCATATGACCTTATAGCTCTCAAGACTGGAAATAAAGATCCCCACTGAACATATTGGACCCTTCAAAAGTCTATGTATTAGGCAGGCATCTGTATACCTAATGGAGCCTGTGACTCAAGGCCTTTGTATATATGAGATTGCCTATCTGACATTATACCCAGCCTACCCAATCCAACTGCACACACAAAAATGGCAGTTGAAAGTTCCCTCCCTGTTTACCAAGAAATATAGCAGGAGGGAATCCAAAAGCAGACATTCAATGTTCTTGTTCCTCTGGAACAGCATGCTCCTAAGATGAACTTGGCTCCCCCTCTCACTGTCTTCCAGAAGCTTATAAAATCTTTGCTGCGCCAGAAGGTCTTTGGAACCTGATTGATGAGGTTCCAGATGTGCCAATGTCAATGATAACACAATACTTCAGATCCATTGTTTTTCCATATAGATAGATAGAAGAGAAAGAGAGAGAGAGAGAGAGAGAGAGAGAGAGAGAGAGAGAGAGAGAGAGAGAGAGAGAGAGAGAGAGAGATTCTTTGCATTGGCTCATTGCTATTCTTCCTTGTACTCTGTCTAGAGTATTTGAAAACTGAGACAGTTTATAAATTTTACAACTAAGAGTAAAATAAATCTGGGGATAAATGGAAATGTATTATTTTTCATTATAAGGTATCCGTAATTTAGAGTTTAGTCTCAGATAAATGAGTTTTGATTTCTAACAGAAAGCTCTTCAAAACTTGATTTTTTCTTATTGTTTTTATTGAAATTATACTATTATTATCATGGGGAAGGGGAAGAGAAAAACTAAATACAAACTAAGATTGAACATTTCAGAAACATAACTCAGGTACGTGTATATATTTCTAGAAATTTGGTTGAAATGATGCTACATTCTCCTCCATGATTAAAGCAGGTGACATCTTCTCTGTGACTTGGCAAGTTTTTCTCCCCCCCCCTCAATTTTTCTCCTTTATTTTAACTTTATCTTCATTAATTTTTAAGCTTAAACTTAAGGAAGCAGCACTGAATGCACAACTGAAAAGAATCAAGGTTATCCTTTCCAGGTCACAAACCACCTGTCTAATTTCAAATTCAGTTTAGTGAATGTTGGCAAAACAAGTGGATTCTGTCTATCTGTGTATCGAGCCCTCTGGTAAACCAAACAAACAGAAAAGTCAAGGACACATGTTGCAAATCAAATAATTTCAGTTTACTATAAATAGAATATATATTAATTTTACATCAATTTGTATAATACAGTAGTCCATAAATTAAAGACAATGTTATTATCTTGTATAATATAGGAAGTCAGGTAGAAACTCCACCATCATTAATTTGGCTTTTTGCATGCAATGTGTATGAATGTAATTGTTTATAGAATTTTGTATATAATATAGCCTGGTAGCTCAGCAGACTAAAAGCATTGTGATTAACACCAGCTGCCTGCAATTACTGTAAGTTCGAATCTCACCAGGCTCAAGGTAGACTCAGCCTTCCATCCTTTCTAAGGTAGGTAAATTGAGGATCCAGTTTGTGGGGGCAATAAGCTGACTTTGTATAAATATACAAAAGTATGAAGGCTATTGCTTAACGCATTGTAAGCCGCCCTGAGTCTCCGAAGAAGGGCGGCATATAAATCAAAATTTTTAAAAAACATTATTTTTAATGAAACTATTATAATAACATTTCTCCATCAAATCAATTGGCAGTAGCTGATTCTGTAGGTTAAAATAAAAAATAGTCTCAGGAGCATCTGAGAAAAACAGAATGCCATGATTGGGTTATTTGGTAATTATGCTAATTGAATAAATTCACATATTATTTACAAAATGTTTTCTGCTAGTGTTGGTCTTGAACACTAGTGTTGGTTGAACAAAGAACTGTGAACATTGCTGAAGCTCTATTCTTCCCTCCAAATGTATAAAATCTGGTGCTTCATACTGTTTTGTGAACAGTCTCTCAGTGCTGCCTTTTAGTCCACCTTTTTCCAGTCACTGGTAATATTTCTCAATGTCAGGTTTCTTTCAATGGTACATCCCATACAAGGTCTTGCCTTGCCATGGCAATTTTATGGTTGAACTTCCTTCTGTATCTGCTACTGCCTCAGGTATTCTCTCACAGCTCATCTTTGGGTGCCATAGTGTGTGTGTGTGTGTGTGTGTGTGTGTGTGTGTGTGTGTGCAGTCATATACCTGTGCAGACATGTACACACATGTGGAAAAATGGAAGGGGGAGACATTTAAAAACAGAAAAAGAAAATCAAGGGATGTGGACCCACCATTCAGTGACCTGAAGCATCTTCCACCAGCTTGTAGAACCTTAAGTAAGATCACTTTCCTTAAACCCACTTTCCTTAAGCCCTCTCAACTAAATTTTGTTCTTTTTCTTCAGAAAAGTTGGAAGATGACTAAAGATGAGTCATTTTCCTGCATGGAGACTGGCTCTCTAGGAATTTGCTTGACTTTCCCCTCTTCTGCTGGTGGCAATGACAGTATCCTGTATTTACCCACTTTGTAAATACAGACGTGTTCCCCTATTTGGAACATCACTGTCCATGGAAATAGTATGGGGAAGTGGGTGCACTTAACAGCTACTGTTCCAATACATTATAGTCACCTGAAGTGATTAATCGTAGAGGATTCATAAATTCTTTATGAGTAAGACTCAAGGAGAAGGAGTGGCTTCAGACAAGATGATGTCATATGCTCCCTGTGGACAATTTGATGATCAGGAAAGATCTTGACATAAGTAATTGAACATAAAAACATATGAATGAAAAAGGTAGGCAAAGGGTGAGATGAATCATGTTGCTTTTTTAACTAGGGAATTTATTTTTCTTTTATGTGCTGGAAAGAGCATCTACTTCATATTAAATCAACCGTAATATACAGAGACATCATGACCAAGATACTGAGGCTGGAAAAATCTCTTGGTTGTATGAGTTCTCAGCCATATTTCAGAGAAGGCTAAATAAGATCCTGGGCACTTCATAGATATTGTTGTGACCCAGGCCCAAGTAAGTAGTAGGAAAATCAGCCAGCGCAAAATGCAAACAAACTTTATTCGAACAGCTGAGAATTACTTCATTCCCAGCGTAGTTCAACTAAATTAAAGCAAATTCCTCCCAACACAGATTTCTCAATCCAATCTCAACCTTGTCCAATTAGACAAACTGCCAAAGGCCTTTCTTGGCAAACGTTCAGAAGTCCCAGATACAAAAATAAATACAAGACGTAGATGAAGAAGAAGACAAAGCTACCAACGTTGTTTTCCAGCAAAGCCCAAATGCCATTACTGGTCAGTTTTAAGCCTTATGTGAGGGGCCAATCATCTCTTGGCCCTACAGCTGAGTTGTCCTCTTTGCTTGAGCTGCTCTTGCCTTCTGGCAGCTCTTCTCATGCGTGCATTAGGAACAGGCTCCTCCTGTTCCTCTGCCTCACTCATATCAGTCTCTGGAGGTTCTGGAGTCCGCACCTCACTCCCCAATGGCCCTGGCCCCATCTCTGCCTCTGACACAGAGCCCTCATCTGGGCCTTCCCCAGCCTCCATGACTGGCCCATGTTCTTCCTCAACCTCATCGCTGTCCGCTTCCGCTTCCAGCTTTGCAGGCTGCTGGAAGACCACAACACTTATCCTGTTCACAGTATTTCACAATACCATATATCATTTTTATACATGGTGTTTTAAAAAAGCATCCAGAGGAGGAGGAGGAAGAGCATTTAGTGATACAAAGGTTAAAAAAGGAATATATTTCTCAGTGAAAGCTATTCAAAGTGGTCTGCTCTACTCCTGTATTATATTGGACCTCTTGTACCATACGTTCTTCTATATGGCATGCCATTGAATACCATGACAAAGCAACAGTAACAGCAAGAACAAACTCCCCAGTGGCCTGGTTTTGATTAACACCTGCATTGCTCTGTGTAAATAATTGGCACATTCCTACAGACTGAGTAGAGATAGCTCCACTCTCCATCATTCCTCTCATTTCACAACTGTCTGATTTGCAATTCTGTTCCGGCAATACCAAATAGTGCAGCACATCAGTGGATCAGGCCCCAAGGTAAGCAGCTGCCATTTGCAGTCAGGACACTACTGGGGCATGACCTTGCCACTATTCAAGTCAATTATAGCCTTCTCATTAAGTTAAACAGAAGCAGCCATGGAATGGAGCCTACTGTTGTATACCCCCAAGATACTAAAGAGAAAGCTGTCAGCAAACTAATCAGCCTGAAAACAGGAACACGTAGAGATGTACACGTGTGTTGTACCAACTTTGCAACATGAGCAAAGGTTGCTCTATGGTAAACTCAAGTGACTTTCTGGAAGACAACTGATACAATCATGTTTTGAAGGATTGTAGTGACAGCTCATTGTGCTGTTTTAATCCTGAGAGCACCAAAAGCACTTCCTCCAGTCTTCCTACCTGACAGTCCTTTCCTTAAGATTACTCTTTGGTGATTTCCTTATCTAAAAGACACATTAAAAATGATGGTTAAAATTTTTATTTTTCTGCCTTCCTTGCCTTCAGAAGAAGAAGAAGCAGGGGTAACCTCTTGTGTGCAGGATATTTACTGCTTTAGGGCACAATCTGTTGCTGCAGAGTTGTAGCTATTGCTGATGCAGTTATTGTCATTATCTGAGCCTCAGCAACAAGGCATTCTGTCTTGTTTTTCATCTATGAAGGTGTTGATTTATTGATAATACTAATCTTGTTTGAGAATTACAGAACTAGCAAGTCAAATGAGTTTATACAGAGGAGAGAAAAGACACAAATCCTTTATTCCCAACTTGTCTTTAGTGTCAGTGATAGCCTATGAAAAGCATAATCCTCTTCCCATTACATATGGTGCCTGAGATTGGATTAATCAAGCTCTTTTTTATCCAGATTAGTATTGCATGTGCTTTTCGTAACTCTGCTCTCCCTGTCCCTGATTTTTCAAAAAGTTATTCTTTTAGAACATGATCGCACTAAATTCCATTCTTCACCTTTTCATTCCTTGTTACTGAACCCAGGATGATCCAGAAAAGAGAAGGTGATGTTGAGATGTTGAGAGAATCTCTAGTCCATGCCATCTAGATCTCCTTATACATATTCAACATACCAAGTTGAACTGGCATAGTGTTAACTTATACAACTCTTGGCTTTTATATTGTCACTCGATATATACTACAAGATTTAACTGTGGAGTAATACTGTGAGCTTTTTCTTTTTCCTATCAAAGCTAATAGTAGATCTTATTCTATAGCTCAGAGAAGAGATTGAAACTTTCAACATCAAACTATCTCTAAACATGCCTTTGGGTTAAGGTCTTTGACAGAAATCAGGAACACTGCATGATCCAGAGAATCAGTCTGGCGCTGTAAAAACTACTCCATTTTATTATATATAATATAATGAAATCAGTGTGTTTGTGTGTGTGTGTGTGAGAGAGAGAGAGAGAGAGAGAGAGGGAGGGAGGGAGGGAGGGAGGGAGGGAGAAACTGAGATGTAGTCATAACCAGACTCATGCACCATTATGAAGTAATCCATTGAGAGGGGACCATGATGCCAGTGATGGGATCCTACTGGTTTAACAACCGGTTCGCTAAGCATTTCAACTATCAGACTGCTTACATGGGTAATATATAGGAAAGAATATGAGGCCTTCCTAGTGCTTGTCACACAGCAAAATATCTTATTGTAGCTCTGGTTGCAATTATATTGGAGCTCTAATATATAGACTGCTGCTTTAGAAGGCAATAAATCATGTTTCGATCCAGGATGTGCTGGATCTAATTTCAGTATAAATATACTGGTGTGGGACACAGGTGTGGGACACAGCCACTGATGACAAAGTCTGTGTGTAACCCTGGACCTGCTTTTAACATAATTTCCCCACCCTGCAAACCCATTAAGTTCCACAAAAGAGTGGGGCTTAAAGTTGTGATGTCACAACATCTATTTCATCAATTTTGCATCTACTTTATCATCATTTTACACCTAGAGCACCCTGTCTATTCCCTGCTAAGTCGAAGTCTTTATTTCCTGATTTTTAATATTTTTCTTCAGATTAGCGGAGAAACTTGTTTTGTGACATGTTTCTTAAAACCTCTTTCTCTTCTACCCATCAGAGCAAATTGTTACAGATTTTTAAAATCATAAATTATTCATGAGATGCAGTTTAATGCGATTGCTAATTTTAAAATCCATGGTGTGCCAAATAAGCATCTCATTGCCTAGTAATACCTTCTGACTATTTTTTTCTCTAAAACTAATGATCTGTCATAAATATGTGGGGACTGTCCCTAGGAAGTAGCAAAAAATTTTTTTAATTGCTACTAATTTTTTTAAAGCAAAGACTGGATGTGTTGTGAAAAACTGTCGGGTTGTTCTTTGTCACTTAGCTATGCCATAAATTATCATTTTGATATGTGTACTTAAATCTGAATTTGAAGATAGAAGAAGTATTGTGTCTTTGTAAAAGTCAATAGGATATTACCTCATCATACCTATTATTTCTAACATTTTATTTGCCAAGGCAAATAGTGTGCATTGGGACATTGCACAGTAGGGCAAAACAAAATGGAAAATGCAATTTATCTGCAGATAAATGTTTATTTCCTAGCACAACAAGGTTCTGAATTTGAATAGGAAACACATTATGTTTTAACTTGGAGGAAAAAAAGAATTGGAGCTATGCATATACATAGTATAAACACTGGGATCAGGTTTCCTATGTGGATGGAGGGTAAATTCAATTCAAAGTTTTATGCATCTAATTTGCACTTTCTGAAGGAATATGTGAGCAGAATAATCATTATCCTGCAGTATGAATGCTTTTTATAGTTTTACTGTGCAATTCTACAATCAAAATGTGCAGAAAAATTAAGGAGAAAAAAAAAAGAGAAAATTGAAACTCTCAGATCTTCCTACCCATAATTCCATTTCATTTTATACAAGGTGGATTTTAGTCTTCATAACTGCAAGGATAAGAAATATGGAGCTAATATTTATTGACAGTAGAAACATTAATGAATGCCTGAAGGATTACAAATTCTTTTGCCACTCCAGGGAAGGTTGAGAGCAAGAGGGGGCAAATGATGACATAATGCAAGCCACAGTTATTACATATTTGCATCCAATATGGGTGCAAATATCAATCTCTCTCTCTCTCTCTCTCTCTCTCTCTCTCTCTCTCTCTCTCTCTCTCTCTCTCTCTCTCTCTCTCTCTCTTCATTATTGAGTTTGCACTGGACTTCTAGGAAGCATTCCTGAATTTCTTATTTCAATTCATTCTTAAAACTTGTTTTTAATAACTACCATTCTGATCAGGCAGGCAGTATCTTGCACAGCATGCCCTGTTTTTCATTTTCATTATTTTCAACTGAACTCAAACTGACAGCTCATCTTCTATGATTAATTTTATTCTTCCAGGTTTACAAAGTGTTATAGCTCAAGGTACAGCCCATGTAGCACAGCTGGTTCAAAATTATTAATTTTTATGTTGCTCGGTTTTTTAAAAAACACCCGCATACTGGAAAATCACATTGCCTTTCATTTATGATATATGTATATGTACAGTGTGGTTTTACATATAGAATATAAATTACATCCATAAATACAATCAGACTGTTGAGCTGCCACACTGCCTTCTGTCAGCTTTTGCTCTGATGTCTTGTTTTATTGCTAGGATGCTATGATTTTTTTTACTTTGATTGCTATAATAACATCAAGACACTGCACAGCTTTTAAATATATTCCTTTCAGCCTTTGTTCTTAAAAGAGACCAGTTATTTATTTCCATCTTCTGAAGAATTCTACTCATAATCCAAGCAGTGAGTCAAATGTCAGGAGTGCTGGTAAAAGAAACAAAGAATTCTTGTCCTAGCAAAAGAGAGCAAATCAGCATGTAGTTTGAACCTGAGTGATTTTTATACGTGCTAATCTGTGCATAACAACATGGAACCTTATATTACTTTTGACTGCAGCTCATTGCACTGAATGTACCAGTATTTCACTGACACAGGTGAGAATTGTCTAGTATGGCTGCTTTTCCCCTAGCTAGGCCACTTTGTATGTCATAGCAATAGCACTTAGACTTGTATACTGTTTTACGGTGTTTTTACAGCCCTCTCTAAGCAGTTTACAGAGTCAGCATATTGCCCCCAACAATCTGGGTCCTCATTTTACCCACCTTGGAAGGATGGAAGGCTGTGTTAACCTTGAGCCTGGTGAGATTTGAACTGCCAAATTGCAGGCAGTCGGCAGTCAGCAGAAGTAGCCTGCAGTACTGCACTCTAACCACTGCACCACCGTGACTCATGGTGTCCCTCACAGCATTGCCCCAGGAGAGCATAGAGCTATCACCAGTCCATTTCCCCAGACTGTATCACATGAAGTAGCACCACAACCAGCAATGGGCTTGTCTTTTTTTTTTAAGTGTTAGTATATAGTTCAAGCCTCCCAGTCAAGAAACAATTAGAGAAGAATTATATGTTATCAAATGCCCCAGGTTTTGGAGAGTTTGAAAAATGATGATGAAACCTCACATTTCTCTCTTTCTGTCTGCAAGTCAGGGATCGCCTGTAAAAGCCACACAATTTTTCAAAGAGAAATTGCTATCACAGATATTATGAAAGTGGGTTATATCATAGCATTCAAGAACTGGCCATTTGAAGAAGAAAAATTACAGTACTAAAGTTCAGTATCCCCATCAAATTCACCAAAAGTACTGATAGTTACATATGGAAGAATTTTTAAAAATTGAATTGCCTTTGATGTCTTGCTCAAGAGTTAAATGTTAAAGATATCATTACCGCATCAGTCACCAGATCACACTATTATACACTAAAGGATGATTGCTGCATTCAACAACAAATTGCATAAAGTTTATGGATATTGCACCATCAAAATATGATGAATGTTCAGCTATGTGACAATTAAGCAAAGAATAACTAACTGATCTTAGAGCATGGGTGGCTGAGGCAAATTGGCCTGATTTCATTATATCATAGAAATCATTCCAATTCAGTGTCAGTTTTGATATCTAGCACCTGCATTTAGTTCTATGTCCTGTAATAAACTATGAGCAATAAAGATGAGATTGCAGGTAAAATGTGTTTTCAACAGGCTGAATTTACTGATCCAAATTCCAATTTACACATCACTGCAATGGATTATTGCTTTCAGTGCAAGGACCCCCAAAATTTAGGGCATAGTTGTGCATCAAATCAAGCCATATAGTGCTGGCCAATATCCAATGGCAAATCCCATGGCTCCTCTGCTGATATGCAGCATTGTTCTACCTCATTATTCAGTTTATACCTGAAAGAAATTTGTAGTGCAAATTAGTTGCAGTGCAACATTCCATTTAGCCCAGCAATTAAAAATGCTGTTTAGACATAAAGAAAATATTGGCTGCCCATTGCTTGCAAATATCAATAAATCTGACAGCGTACTTAAACACCACTCAGAAAATGCAACTATTTGAATACTGTTCAAGGGTAAGTGATAAAATGCAATATTGAATGTGCTGTTGTTGTTTAAAATTGCGCTTTTTGTTATTTGTCATTGCATTTTTAGGTCCTCTTTAAAGGATTTATATTAATCTCTACAGCACCAAGTAGTGTGGGATCAAATGATCTGAAAGGACTGCATCCACATTAGCCTCTCCACACACTCTTGAATAAGTAAATAATTTACAGTATTTCCATGCAAAATCCTTTCTGTGATATTCAAGCTACTGCATGTGTAACCTGAACACGTATTAATTAATTAAACTAATTCTATAAGCAGCTCATTGGGAAGACAACTTCAACCATTTTAAAATTACTCAGTTGTAAATAATTACTGTTCTTAATGATAACAACATATAAAGTTAATTGGCAATAATACTGGGATGGCCAGTGTTGATTTCTTTTTTTTTAAAAAAAAATGCATTTAATATGTGTAATGTTAATGGATGTAATGGTCTATGGGTCACATATTTATTCAATTCAGAATATGCATATGTGTGTGTTTTGATACTTTATATAGAGTACTGTATACTACATAATATCCTGTCTTCCGATATATGCTATCTCCGGAATGCAAAGACAGAAGAATCATTTATTGAAACCTTTACTATAAATGCTGGATGTGTCACAAATCTTTGATGTCCATATACCTAATATAATAAGAATGTTGCATAGAAAGGTTTCTTCGTTCAAGGCAAAGTTGCAGAAAGTGAGAGGGTGATCATATGGAACAAGATTCACCAAAGGATTCCCAGGATAGATCAGGTGAATGGATGCTGTTCAATGTTGCCTCCACATTGATGAAACACTAAATACTTCCTTATTTTCCTTTCATTAAGCTGAGGATATAATTTTGAATTACAGAAACAGATAAAGACCTATAATAAATATTTACTTAAAGGTAAAAGTAAAAGTTCCCCTTGCACATATGTGCTAGTCATTCCTGACTCTAGGGGGTGGTGCTCATTTCCGTTTCAAAGCCGAAGACCCAGCGCTGTCCAAAGACATCTCCGTGGTCATGTGGCAGGCATGACTAAATGCCAAAGGCATACGGAATGCTGTTACCTTCCCACCAGAGGTGGTCCCTATTTTTCTACTTGCATTTTTTACATGCTTTCGAACTGCTAGGTTGGCAGAAGCTGAGACAAGTAACGGGAGCTCATCCCGTTACATGGCACTAGGGATTCGAACTGCTGAACTGTCAACCTTTCGATCGACAAGCTCAGCGTCTTAGCCACTGAGCTACCGCGTCCCACATTTATTTATAATAAATAAATGAATGAATAAATGACTTTATACCAATCACAAGGATGCTGCTGTCTCTCCTGAGACACTTGTCTTTGGTCCCAGGACTGGGAGTGATATTTGTTGGTTCCTGTTTTGTTTTGTTGATTTTGCTGTTTATTAGATTATTTTACTCTGGATGATTTAGTATTTTTAACTGTTTGTATGTTTTGTACATCAATCAGCCTACTGGAGTCAATTTAAATGAATAAATTTATAAAATATGCCAGGAAGTTATAAAGATGGACTATCTGTTACTAAGCATAGGAAACTATGCTCACTTGGAGTTATATGATTAATTCTAATCTAATTTCTACCTCTTTCTTTCCATCTTACCTAGAAACTTAGATATATACTTTTGAAGCAAAATGTTGAAGTCCTCCCTGATTCAGTCTGCAAAATTTTGCATAAAATCTATATCTACCTCCAGTGAGACTCCTTCAAATAATTGGCATTAATTCTTATATTTGCTGAAAGAGTTTCCTTTTTTGCTGTGCTACTTGCATCCAATTATGGGAAAAGGGAAATGCTTTAAAATACTATATTCTGGCATGACATCTTGAAAATCTTTGGGGGATATTAGTTTGTCTTTAATAACTAGCCCCAAATTGTGCCTGGTGGGGCTTTTCTCTGAAAAACAAAGCTTTTTAAACTGCCATGGAAAGAAGTGGTATTATCATATGGTTACTATCTGTCAAGCAGAGACTAATTCTGTAACAAGACAGAATGAAATAGAGACTATAGAAAGAAATACAACTAACTTGCAAAACAAAAGAAACACATTGCAAATATTTATACTTTCATTTACAGATCTTAATTTTTTTAAAAAAACCCAGAAGCATGAATATTTAAAACAAAGAAAATGTTGACCTGCCAGAATTTTTTTAATATGGTTCTTTCTTCTGCCATGTGTTATATTTTATGTTTAGAGAGTTATCACTGAGGACTTTTCACCTACCCTCAATATCTCATTTTGGGCTGTATGATTATTTTTTATTTATTTTTTCCCCCTTCTACAGAGGCTATTCTACCGACACTTGGAGAACTTTGTTTCATTTTCTATCTGAAAGAGGCTTGCTTCTGGGGGTATAAAAAGTGCAAATTAACATCTCAACATCACAGCAGAAGTTTGGGGAGGAGGAGAGAGAAAATGAAGGAAATCTCTGATGAATAGAATTGTCTTGAAGCTGAAAACAGGAGTAGTCATCACAGAACAGCAACAGAGGAAAACACATCATAAGGAACACTCAAATGCAGTGATGTTGTGACAAGAATGAATATAGGCCCCTTTAAGAAAACTTGTTTATGTGTGTATGTTTTTAATTTGTGTTTTATTAATATTCCCTAGGGTAGGTCAGATGTAATCCAAATCCTCATTGTGTATGGTTTTAACAAATTCGCTCATATCCTCAGACCAACTTTTCTACCTGTGAAATAGAAATTATATTGATTTTCTCCTAAGGCTTGTTGAGGGGAAACATAATTTTATTTATTTATTGAAATATTTCTGAGTTATCTTTAAGCCGGAAAACCCTACCAAGACAGCACTTGTTTATTTATCAAATGTATATTCTGCCTCTCTCCCTATCCAGCATTCAACATGCATGCGCGCACCGGAAATCGTAAGATCATCTTCCCGGCACATACATGGGCACCGGGCAGCGGCGCTTCTGGTTTCTGGCACACACTCGATGCCGAAAAGTTTCGCCAACACTGTTCTATACCTTGGAGGCCTTTAAGCCTCTTACAAAACACTGAACCAGACAACAACAATATGGACTTGTTAAGAATAGTTTCTAGATCAAATTTAACAGGCAGCCGTTGGTTTTTAAGTCTAATGAATATAAGCATAGTTTCTGGGAAATAAAGGAAATTTGAGGATATTAGGGGTATGTTGTGTGGATGTTTGGGTGGTTTAGGGGTGGAGAATTGTGGTGGGTAGGAGTGTGCTTGGGGATTGTTATGTGTGTTGGACCTGGTCTTTGGGTATAAAGTGAATTTCGTTGTATGGATATACTGTGTATACACATACAATGACAATGAAGTTATTTATTTATTTATTTATTTATTTATTTATTTATTTATTTATTTATGTAACTTATTTGTAAAAGTTGTTTTCACTTCTACACATAAAAATTACTGTGTTTCTCCAAAAAGATGACCCACCTTGAAAAGAAGCCCTATCACATTTTTGAACGCATGCAATCAAATTAAGTCCCACACACAAAATTAGCTCTAATTAAGGTGTGCAGGGGGTGGGGCAAGGCACACAGGTAAAAAATAAGCTAGGATGGGGATGGGGGGTGGAGCTGCCCTACTTACCATGCCTCGCACACCCCGATACCTGCCTTGCCTTCTTCTGCGGCCGCTTACCACCACTCGCACACATCACCCTGGCCTCCACTGTGCCTTCAGATGCCTGCCAGAAGGCATCTGAAGATGAAACGGAGGCCGGGGCGATGCGTGCGAGTGGTGGCAAGAGGCTGCAGAAGAAGTGGGCCAGCAGCAGGCTCCTATTGGGCGGGGCTGTTGGTGTCACCGCCGCGAGGTGAGTCTATAATTAGAACCCTCCAAAAAGAAGGCCTAGCCGTTTTTTCAGGAGTCAAAAGAAAATAAGACCCGGCCTTCTTTTTGGAGAAACACGGTATTAACTAAATTGCTTAAGTGTTTAAGACAGTATCATGAAATACAGGTCTAGATGCAAACAATATTGAAATTATTTGAAATAACCAGTCTGTCTTTTTTATTTTTAATTGCTGCTGTTTCTCAATCAAAAGTATTTGACCATTAATTAGATCAGGGGTGGGCAACTGTGGCCCTTTTACAACCCTGTATAGCAAGCTTGGCTATCTCAGGAATTCTGGGAGTTGAAGTCCACAGGTGGTAAAAGGGCCACAGTTGCCCACCCCTGAATTAGATCAAAGGTAACCAATCCTTTCCAAGCAAGTAAAACTTTCATTCCTCTCTTTTTTAAATAATCCAAATGACTAGTTAAAGATGATTTGTACAATCTATCAAAAATTAATATATTATTAAAATATGTCTTTATCTTATAGTTCAGGCAATAACTTTGTAAAACTGAAGGTGAAAGAAGATAAAAAGCTATGTGGACTATTTCTAAAATTCAACTACATTACATTACATTATATTACATTGCAGAGTCTCATGACAGATGAAAAGTCTAAATGGCTACAGGTATGTGGGTTTTGCATTTCAGAAAACATAAAGCTTCCAAGATCCTTTATGGCTCAATACTAAGAAATCATCTCAGTAATGTTGACTCCCTGTACTGTTTGACCCAATGTATACCTTGGTGTTCCAGAATTCTGCTGTAATTATAGAAAATGCTACAATTTTCTAATGCTATAAAGCATATTGTTGAGACAATAACAAGTATTCTTCTTACATTGGCTGTTATCAAGAACTCTTTCAACATTTATCTAAAACAGATGGATGATAAAATGCGAAGAGTCAGAGGTTAAAAAGACTAATCTTATAAACCGGTGCTGAGGAAAAATTTCTGCGAAGCCAGTAGGTGGCAACTCACCTTTTCCTCCTTAGAAATGTTCCTTCTATTCATTTCTTCTCAGAATCACCTCAGTCTCTTTCCTAATCTACTTAGACTCAACTCAATTAGCCAATCAATCAGCCAATTATCAATCAATAATATATAAATATTATTTTAAAAATAAATGAGATGTGTCAATATTTGAATAGCATTAAAATATTCTTTGTCCAGAACTTGACAAGAGATGTGTAGACATGTGAAGCTGTATACCCCAAGATGCTTCTGTTATTAAAAAGGTAAAGCTTCCCTTTGCAAATATGTGCTTGTCATTTCCGACTCTAGGAGATGGTGTCATCTCCGTTTCAAAGCCGAAGAGCCAGTGCTGTCTGAAGATGTCTCTATAGTCATGTGGCCTGTGTGACTAAATGCCAGAGGCGCATGGAACACTGTTACCTTCCCACCAAAGGTGGTCCCTATTTTTTCTACTTGCGTTTTTTACGTGCTTTCAAACTGCTAGGTTGGCAGAAGCTGGGACAAGTAACGGGAGTTCACCCCATTATGTGGCACTAGGGATTTGAACCGCTGAACTGCTGACCTTTCGATCGACAAGCTCAGCGTCTTAGCCACTGAGCCACCGTGTGCCATATCTGATTATTAGAACTTGTTAATTTTCAGTGTCCTCAATATCCATATCAATGATGCAGAATGCAGAATCAATGATCCAGTAGATTACTATAGCAGGTGTCAAGGAATGAGGAAGCCATTCAGCCTTTGGGGCTGCTGTTAAGACTGTCAGTATTGGCAAGCATAGAGGGAGTGGTGATATCTTCTGGAACAAACATCTGAATTCATATGGGATAAAAAGTAAAATAGTCTGCCAAGCCCTATTAGACTCAAAGCATTGGGTGCTTCACTCATTATCTGCCTTTTTGTTGTATGTTCACTACCATAAATTCTGTCAGGTCAATCTGTTCCTGTTTATTTTTGATTTTTTGGTGATTCTTTCTTCTTTCTTAATAGCTCCAAATAATCAGGGATCACAGAATTACAGTAGAGAGCTGTTGTCATGATGCAGTATCAGATTTAAATTGGTGTTGGGCAAATAATGATTTTGAAAAATAAGAGGATCCCCTATTTCATTTTTATTACATTAGATGGTTTGCTTAACCCACTCCTTCCCCCTTAACAAATCTATTCTTTTTTTTAAAAAAAAAAAGAAAGACAGAAGTTAGCCTTTGACTTAAGACGACAATTGAGCCCAAAGCTTCATTTGTTAAGTGAATTTTACTCCATTTTACAACATTTTTTGCCACAGATGTTAAGTGAATCACTGTGGTTAGATACTTTTCAATATCTTCATCAATGATTTGGATGAAGGGATAGATGGAGAACTCATCAAATTTGCAGATGACACCAAGCTGGTAGGAATAGCCAACACTCCAGAAGATAGGCTTAAGATACAGAAAGATCTTGACAGACTTCAACACTGGGCCCTATCTAACAAAATGAAATTCAATGATGAAAAAGTAAGGTTCTACATTTAGAGAAGAAAAACCAAATGGACAGGTATAGAATACATGGTACCTGGCTCAATACTAGTAATTGTGAGAGGGATTTTAGAATCCTAGTGGACAATCACTTAAATATGAGCCAGCAGTGTGCTGCAGCTGCCAAAAAAGCCAATGCAGTCCTAGGCTGCATTAACAGAGGGATAGAATGAAGATAATGTGAAGTGTTAATACCACTTTATAAGGCCTTGATAAGACCACACTTGGAATACTGCATCCAGTTTTGGTCGCCACAATGTAAAAAATATGTTGAGAATCTAGAAAGAGTACAGAGAAGAGCAACAAAGGTGATTAGAGGACTGGAACCTAAATCATATAAAGAACAGTTGCAGGAATTGGCTATGTCTAGTTTAATGAAAAGGAGGACTAGGTGTGACATGATAGCAATGTTCCAATATCTAAGAGATTGCCATAAAGAAGAGGATCAATTTATTCTCCAAAGCACCTAAAGGCAGGACTAGGAACAATGAATAGAAACTAATCAAGGAGAGAAGCAATCTGGAACTAAGGAAAAATTTCCTGACAGTTAGAACAATTAATCAATGGAACAACTTGTCTCCAAAAGTTGTGAATGCTCCAACATTGGAAGGTTTTAAGAAAAGATTGGACAATCATTTGTCTGAAATGGCATAGGGTTTCCTGCCTGAGAAGGGCTTGGACTAGAAGACCTCCAAGGTCTCTTCTAATTCTGTTAAATTATTCGCCAGCTTTATCTGTTATTCTGTTAGTTGTTAAGTTAATAAAACAGCTGTTAAGTGAATTTGGTTTCCCCATTGACTTTGCTTTGTCAGAAGGTTGCAAAAGGTGATCACATCACCCTGGGACACTACAGCCATCATAAATGTGAGTCAGTTTCCAAGCAACTGAATTTTGATCATGTGATCATGGGATGCTGAAATTGTGGTAAGTGTGAAAAATGATCATAAGTCACTTTTTTCAGTGCTGTTATAATAGCAATAACAATTGCAATAGCATTTAGGCTTATATAGTGCTGTATAGTGCTGTATTGCACTCTCTGAGCAGTATACTATCTCAGCATATTGCCCCTACCAATCTGGGTCCTCATTTTACCAACCTTGAGCCAGTCAGGATCGAATTCCAGACTGTGGACAGAGTTAGCCTGCAATACTGCATTCTAACCACTGTGCCACTATGGCTCCTAACTTTGAACGGTCACTAAATGAACTGTTGTAAGTTGAGGACTACCTTTTCTCTTTTTTATTGTGCATTTCTATTGTTTTCCATTGTACAGTATATTTGAACAATGTATCATAGGAAACAATAGAAATGCACAATAAAATTTTCCTTTCCACAGAGAAGTTCATCAGGTTCTAACAATTTCAAAGTTTTCTGATTTGCTGACATGTGGAAGCCTAAAAAGAAGAAAGGGGAAATAGGCAAAAGCTATTTGCAAATTCGTTGCATGTATTTTATGCACATATATATTTTTCACATATCCTAAATATTTACAAAATGGGAAAAATGTAACATTCTTACAATATTTCAAGCTTATTGGTCAAATCTGATAATATGTGGCATTAATAATTTAATATAGTAGTCTGTTAAGTAAAGCTTATAATATTATTTTGCCTTTGTTCTCAGAATATATAACTGAGACTGCAATCCAGCACCCATTTATCTGGAAGTAAGCACTACTGAATTCAGTGAAATTTATTCAGAGTAGGGAACAATGACTCATACTGTGAGATACTTAGATAGGATTCAGGGGAGAGAACTTTAGTCACTCAGTGTAGAAAAGGGCCAGCTTTCAGTCAATTTTTCCTCTTTCTCACTGTCTCTTAAATTACAGTTTTATAGATATTATTGTAATTTCACAGTTCTAGGAAAAAGGGATGTCAGAAACCAGAATGCTTTGCTTTATTTGTACCCAGGCTGACGTCAATCAATAGCAGAGTTATTCCCATTTCCCAGTGCCCTGTCAATGCACTTCAACCCGAGCTTGTTGAGAGTCTTTCTTAATTGACTCCACCGAAGCAAATCCAATTTCCTTGTACACATATGCTAAGACAGCTAAATTTAAACCTATTTCTGTTCCATTCTGTGGGGTCTACTCTGACACACATGACAGAATGAGATCATCTGAGTATGCTTTATGTCTCATCTTAAAGAACCTTTAATTGGAATGATTTCCTGCCATTGTTTCTGAATGATATTAAAGTGATATCCTAGAGGTGAAAACAAATATGTTATTAGACCCACATCATCCACAACCTTGAAAAACGCCACTTTTACTTTTACTGCCAGGTTTGATTTATGCTCAAGATGTAAGTGTCAATAACTTGTTTTTGATGGGCAAAATACTGCCAGAAAAAAATGGATCTAGTTGAATGTTAGGCTATAAACTAGGTAAGAAACATAATTCAGATGGGCTTCACAACACTTGTCTCTCATATGATACACATCCTTTCCATTTCCAATTTCATTGGAACAAGACGAAAAAATGGTTTCCAATCTATCCCGCCTCATAAAAATAGACCTGTGTTTAATTCTTCAAGACCTGAAATTATCTTTTAGATATTGTCATCCAGTCACCCAAGGCAAACATCTGTGGACAAAGTAATAAAGAAATCTTGTAGGTATAGCAATTTCTAAAGCATTGCTATACTTTCTGTTTTAATGGCAACATTCAAGGTATTAAGGAGAGGCTAAACATATTGATAATAACAAGCGACTGGTATGAAAGTATGTGCATTTGTGCAGTTTACTTCCTATATTGCTGCAATACATTATAACTATGGCCAATTTTGCAAAACGAATAGATGATTATTTTCTCTGTGAAGGAATCAAGTTCTAGGAAAGTTAATATTGTTGCATGTTTGGGGTCACAATAACAACACAAAAAAATCAAGAGGACTGCTCTCACACAATATGATTATTCGCACATAGCAAGAACATATGCAACAAGTTATGTTAATAAAGTTTTCTTACCCTTTTCTAGTCATTTTCAATAAGGTCCAATTCACCACGGTAGCAGCTTCTGAACCACATTCATCTCAAAAGGCATTTTCATAAGATAAATCCTACTTATTCTTATGCCAACTTCTAATTATTGAGTAGAGAGATTTATGAAAACAGTTCAACAATTGTTGGATTCTCTATATGTTTTTTTGATGCAGGGCAGAATAATATCAAATCTATCATATTAGTGCTACATCTATGAGGTCTCAAAATATATTGCTTAATGCTTTGGAAAATTCTCCTTCCTTCCTTCCTCCCTCCCTCCCTCCCTCAAAATCAGCAAAAGAGAACACTATTATAAAGAGGACAGAACTAAACCATGGATCATTCAACACATCATATACCATACATGCTGTGAAATCCCCATCCATCCACAGATCTTTCACACAGGCATACAAAGGTAAACTCTAATATTGCACTTTGTCCATAGAAACGGGCAGCTGTATAAAAATGGCTTTGTAGTGTCAGTATTTCTTGGGAAGGAAAATTCTACCATTCATATAATTGTGTCACAGTTTGGCCCACCAGTACTTCTCCTGAGAGACAAGGTTATCATGAAATAGATATAAACCAAAATGGATTCTTCATTCAACACTCATTCATTCATTCGTTCGTTCATTCATTCATTCATTCATTCATTCATTCATTCATTCATTCATTCATTCTAAGTTGTTTCATTTACATCCCACAGTTTGTATGTTTAAAATGTAACCCCTCCCCCCACCTCTGGTGATCTCAGAAAAAGGTGTGCATGCATAGACAAAAGATCAAAAAGGCCAGATGGAATAACTCCTTACCAAAAACCTGTGCTGAATAACTGTTCCCCATCTTCACCCAGATCTTTAATAAATCACTGGAGATGGGTTATGTTCCTTCTTGCTTCAAGCATTCTACCATCTTCCCAGTTCCTAAGAAACCCTCCATTATATAAAATCAGTATAAAATCTTACTTTTTTCTTTTTTTTCTTTCCTAAGCATAAAACTTTCCTTTTTTTCCTAAGTGTAAACCCTTACTTTTCTCTACATAGAAGGAGGAGCCCTTCTATTCTACCACCTCTTACTATATCTAACAGCACAATATCAGCAATAGAGTCCTTCAAGTTTTGGGGTTCTATAATCTCCCAGGACTTGAAATGGACACCTAACATTAGAACCATCATTAAAAAGGCACAACAAAGAATGTTCTTCCTGCATCAACAGGAAGTTCAGACTGCTCCAGGAGCTGTTGATACAGTTTTACAGAGGAATTATTGAGTCTGTCATTTGTACTTCTATAACTGTCTGGTTTGGTACGGCAACCAAACAAGACAGGTACAGACTCCAATGAATAGTTAGGACTGCAGAAAGAACAATTACAACTAGCCTGCCTTCCATAGACGATATTGAGTTGCTCAAGAGTTGGCTTGTTTGAGGTCCTATCAATTAAGTAAGTTTTCTCTGTTTTCACATTTGTCATTTGGAATAATTTGTACACCCCCCCACCTTAGCAACCCTTAAAAATTCTGGCCTTGGGTTAGGATGGTTGGGGGGGATATGTGAAAAAATAGTATAGTGTTCCATCAGATAGATAGTTGTTTTAATATAATGTTATTGTTTTAACTTGTGGAGTTGGGTGTACTAGAAAAGAGAGAAAGATGTGTGTGAGAGAGAGAGACAGACAGACAGAGAGACAGATGGAGAGATGGAGGGAGGGGGAGAGGGACAGGAAGAGAGAATTTACATATATCTGTATTTCTTATGAGAAACAATGTATGCCATATACAGATTTCAGTCAGTACATTAGATTTTGAAATGGAATAATGTGGAGTAATTTGCAGATCTGTCAAGTAGAAAATTATGATTCCTCCAGCTCCAAGTGTTAGGCTGACATTTGAGAAGGATCATAACTGAGGCAATTGCTGCCTTACAACTGCTGGGAAAACTTGAAACATGGGTCAACCTGTGGAGAATGAGGGGATTTGTTGGATAGTGGTGGCACATGATGAGACTACCCATTTTCATTGCCAAACCAGGAAGAAAATTATCTTTTTTCCCTTCAGTCAGTTGAACATGATCTGTAAAGGAGAGATACGAGAATTTTAATACATAATTATACACATACATACAGTGTCCAAATACAAGAAGACTTTTATTGCTCAGCATTGGGGAGAGGTAGCTAAAACTAAAAGTCTAAGTTGTGGCTCTCTGAGTTACACCAATGAGAGGCACCAAACGGTCTCCACTTCACCTTCCTTCTTGTCCAATACTGGAGATATTCAATGACATTGGGGATTGATGGTTCCATTTAGAGCTGATTTTTGACTAATTTTGGTTAAGGCCACAGCAACTTGTTGCATTTCTAAAGATTGTTGGGTCGCCATTTTTTAATAAGTTTTAATTATCCACTTTTGCCAAGAGGGTCTGTAATGAAGATTAAGGGACAGCAATCCAATATTGAAGCTGAGACAGCTTATTATTGCACTCAAAAGGGCCAGCAATAAAAGTTTATAGTTCTCAATTCAGCTTATGTAATTTCCCTAAAAAAAAAAAGCTAACATCCGTTGGAAGGCACTGCCCAGAAATACGTTTTGCCGCTTCAACTCAGGCACTTTCACAAACAAAAGATCAACTTAAAGTTCACATATTCTTCCAAGAGAGAGAGAAAAAAACCCCCATCCACCAGTCTTTGATGTTCCGTGCCTTTATCTCACAGCAAAAACAAACACAGATCGCAGTAATAATGAGAACAAAGACAGCTATTTACTCCAAATATGCAATCGCGACTGCCTATCTGGTCACCCCTCGCTCCTTCCACTTTCCCACGCTATGAAAAGCTTCAAAATTTGAGTCGTTCAGGGTGACCTACCGATTTCAAAGTCCAGTCTGCTTGGGCAGTAGCTCTTCTGATACAATTTATAAAATTTTGGTCCTTATCAGTGCATTTCAAACACTTTAATCCACATTTATCTTCCGTAAAATGCCCTGCGAAGTGGAGAAAACGTCCTCACACCACCACGGCCATAACCACGCCCTTAGAGCTGATTTTTGACCCTATCATGTTCCCAATAGTATCAGTGAGAGGAAATGATAAATGTGAAGTAATTACAAAACTCTGGATTCTCTGCTTTAAAATGCATATTACCTTTCTTCTGGGTTAATCTCATCTCATTGGGAATACAGCAAGGTGGTTTAAGGTGATGTGATTGGCATTCTTTCTGCCCTGCTCTGTATAGAAATTGAGCATGATAAGGGTTTTGGATTAATTAATATGTGTAGTTTGCATATATTAGTGTAGTTTCTTTTGGGCTTTGTGAAAGTGAACACTGCAAAGTATGCTTTTTGCAAGATGCCAGTTTGAGCTTTCAGGAGGGAGAAGTAAAAAACTGCTGACAGAAAATCATGAAGAAATTTAGGATTAGAGCATTACTACTTTTCTACCTAGCCAGCAAATAAAAAGGACTCAATGTTTTCATATGAAAAAGTGAGTTATGGTTTGTCACATTTTTCAGCTACCAGAAATGAGCCATTTCTGTAGGCAGTTCACAAGAAGAAAAAGTTCTAGAAGAAAAATGTATTATGAGGGGCTCCTGACTCTGAGAAAGTGATTTCCCTAGATCTGGCTTCACTAATGAACATGGGGGCGAATGTAATAATAGTAACTCTCAACCCGATCCTTCCACTGAAGCACAACTTTCTCTGTTATTCTTCCAGTTTCCAATTTTTTTTCATGTAAGAAACTTCTTGGAAAAGGGTCAGAGAATCATGGAAAGACAAACTTATTTTGATTTTTGCCAGTCTGCTCCAGCACTGTCAGCCTCTGGCTTGGTTAGTCTTCCAATTAGTGTAACTCAATCTGGAAAGAGCTGGAAGAGACAATAATCCCTGGTAGATCCAAGAGGCTTATTTCATTGTAGCATTCCTTGTTACACCCCAAGCTATATATAACAGTAATTACAGTAGTTCAAACCCGTTTGAAAAACGGGTTTGAAACATAAGCATATGTCCATATATTACATATTATGCTACAATCAATACATATTAACATCATACATAGAGGTTCATAGCATAGACACACACAGGACACAAAATAAAACATACAAAACAAACCAACCATACCGGATAGTCTAACACTCATCTGGAAAACAGAACCCAAAGCAAAGAGGTTTTCACATAATATCAGAAAGGATTATAGCCAGCATCTCAACTGCTAGATTGGCAAGAATTGAGGCGAGGATGGGACTCATCCCATTCACATGACACTCGGGTCTCAAACCTGGACTGCTGGCTTTCCAGCTGACAAATTCAATGTCTTAACTGCTGAACCATTGCGCTATCCCTCCAAAGATCTGGTACATAAAAGAAAAGATACAACATGCTTTATTTGGAGGGAAGGAAAAGTACAAGGTGAGTACAAAAAGCATGGCATTCTTTAATGGAAGGCTCAGCTGTAATTCTTTAGGTACTCTGATCCTTCCAGTGAAGCACAAGCAGTAGATGCCACTGTCAGGCATAGGAGCAGAGTGGTTGTTGGGGAAATGTGGCATTCATCATTCTTACTAGCAAAAAATTGATCTAGTTTGGAATTTATTTAAATTACCGGTAAGCTTCATTCAAATCAGAGCACCAACATTCAGTTATCCCATCCTCTGTAATGCATACAGAATACACTGATCAATGAGTTAGTTGACTGCAAAGCCAGAACTCATAGAGACTGGAAACCAAACAAACCACAAACAAAAATTTAATTTGTATCTCACTCCTGCCACTGCAACCCAGTCCAACCACAATCAAAATTAACTACTGTAATAAAAACTGGCAACCAAGCTTGACAGCAATAACATTAATATACATTATGATATATTTACAGTCAATTTTTTGTTTTTTGACTTACACCTGTAAATATGGTCTAACTACATGCAGAATCTGCCATATATAACGAATAGCTTAGGATCTAAGATAAAGAATTGCAATACAATTGATGAGAAGGTAGATTGTCACCCTGAACCACATTTACTTCAGGAAATCAAGATATTAGCAAGATAATAAAGAATCCTCTTACCTTTTGGATGGGTTAGATGTTGAAGTGTTGGGTAATTATAATTACCAAAAAATATTTTTAAAAAAATAACAAAAGACTATGATGTAGAAACCATAATAATTACACACAATATAAATTCTATCAATTATTTTAGCTGCCACACATTTCTTTATCCTTGAAGATGAGCAGACAAGGGAATCATCAATAAAAGATAATAATATGACAGGTAGGTCCTGCTTTAATATCACAAACATTTCATAAAGTGTTCCTTGGATTTCTGATGCCAACAGAACATATTTAACCTGTTTTGGAATGTCTTGCTTGCTTCTAAATTTAAAATTACAGTTTTGGGGTATAGTCTGTACTTTCTCTAGGGGTATAATTGTCATGTACATATTAATATATGCAAGTAAAACCATATTCCTCCAATGATTAGATTCTCTAATTAGACCCAAGCAATTAGCTCAGAAAAGTTTTATTCTCTTTTTTTTTAGCTCCAAAAGGCCTTCTATTTTCTCTTTAAAACACAACTTATATTTCAATTATTGCTTTTTTTAAAAAAAAAATAACGTTAAAGAGTAAAAGTTACCATCACTATCTTGCCCATTAATTGCTTCCTTCTTGTCACATACTATTTTAGATGGCAGCCACTTGAATTTTTATAAGCACATAAGGATAGTTACATTGTTAATAAAATTGAAGCATCCCCCATCATTTTGACACTTTAAATCCCTTGTTACTAATTGATATGACTAAGGGATGAGCAGTAACTGGCCTTTGCCTTTTTAAAAAAATTAATAAATAAAGGAAACTCTTTCGATGTTGAAATTGTTGCCCTAAATTAGAAGAACATGCCCTAATTACCATAGTGGTAATGGACAGAGGAAGATAAGGCAGGAGACAAAGTGGACTACACTCAAGGAACACAATCTCTGTGCCTTGTACCTTGTCTCTTGGGTTCTGCACCAACGCTTCATCACTGGACCTTCGGAGGACCAAACTTTTGATGGTGGCTGCTGTTGACAGGTCAACCTTCTAGTAAAGCTTCCCTCACTCAGGATCTAATTACAAATAATAGGGCTGACCTGGCTTGTATCATGAAAGTCTGGAGAAGCATGAAGACATGTTTCTTCTTGGAAGTATGTGAGCTACAGCTTGGATGTGGCATGGAGATTCCCAAAGCAGGGGCAGAGGGGTATCCCATCATCCAAGCTTTCTGAAGTGCTGCCCCACAGGTGTGAGACCCTGTTTGTACAGTTGGGCTCTAGGTGTTGATTGGGGTTGATGCTTCAATATCAGTCTCCTTTTGGGGAAGATTATTGAGAGAGTGGTTGGTATTCAGCTTCAGAGGATCCTGGATGAAGCGGATTATCTGAACCCTTTTCAGAGTCTGGGTTTTGACTGGGGTACAGTGTTGAAATGACATTGGTTGTGCTTGCTTATGACCTTTGGATTGTTCAGGAAAGAACAGGAACCTTCCAAGGACTCAGTCATTTGCTTGATTTTAGCGCTTTAGTGCAAGGATCCCCAACCCCCAGCCAGCAGCCTACTATGAGGCTGTGGCCTATTTGCAATAGGGCTGCACAAGCTTGGTGGCCCGGCTGAGGGGGAGAAGGAAACCGGGCCGCATGAGCAGTGGGACAGCACGCACATGTGCACATCTTAATTGATCAAGCTGCATGCATGTGTTGGTCTGTTGCCACAAAGTTTGGGGAGCACTGCTTTAGTGGTTTAGATTTTTACAAAATCTGTGCCTGATGGGCATCTTCTGGTTTGGAGGATTGGGAACTGTGCATGCATGCCCAAATATTTGATCCAAATGTCATCCATGGGTTCTCCATTTCCTGGAGAATATCAAACAGCACAGAAACCAACAATGCCAGAATAATCAGTCCATTAGGTAGAGCTTAAGGCACTATATGGATGCTCTGAATATCACCACTGAAAATACTTAGCATTGCTGCAGAACAGAAGAAAGTTGTTCAGATATTATGTCTCTCCTCTCCGTACTTTTTGACTTATTGGAGCAAACATTAGTTGAATGTCACAACTACACGAAGTGTGAAATTTCCTGTATAACTCACAATGGTTCCCCAGCCACTGAACATTCATAGGTCTCATCAATAATTCTCCTGAAATAATACTGAGAAAGTTACAGGAAGCACATGCAGAATCAGACCCTTAAAACTCACAAGATTTAGTCACATTAAGAATAAAATTTAATATTTTAGTAATTTTTTTAGACTTAAAAAGTGTAGCTTTGGAATAGATCTTGGCAATAAATAATAGCAAAATTGCAGCATAGTCACATCTCAATCTCACATATTTATAAGTTATGATTGCCTGATCCAAACTCAGTGTCTGGGTCTTCATACAAGATGTGCTAGTAAAAGTCTTCCTGACCAAGTAATGTTCCAGATACCATAACATATACAGAAGCATCACAAACCTTGTTCATGTGAGATGGTCTTCATAGCATCATTGCTTGCCAGACATCACTTGCCACTTCTTCTTCCATCCCAACAAGTACGAGAAGGTATCAACAAAGACAAGCTACAATTGTTTCATGATTGGTGATCTCAGTAAGTATTCAGAATTCTAACAGTGTAATTAAAGCATAATGTCTTTAATAATGATATTCAGAGTGAAAATTTCCCAAAGCCACAATTGCAGTTTCTATGTTCAGATTTCTCTTGAGTTCTCATAAAAAATTGTTTTATTTTTGCAGGAACATGGTTTTTTATCATTGCAAAAAGCAACCCAAAGTAAATGGCTGATCAATAAAGTAAAATTAATGTTAGTGAAACCTTTCACTGAAACTTTTAAAAGTTCTGTTTAAAAGCATTGTTTGGTGTCCATTAGTTCTACTCATTTAAATGAAATGGTAGTCCATCCAAAGCCAATACAAATTGCTACCAAACATAATTTTAAAATGCATTGTAAGCCACCTTGAGTCTTCGGAGAAAGGTGGCATACAAGTTGAAAAAATAAATAAAATAAAAATAAATAAAATAATGCACACAGCCAGTTTGGAGTGGTGGCTAAGATACTGGGAGGCCATGAGTTCTAGTCCTCCTTTAGACATGTAAACTACCTAGGTGACTTTGGACCAGTTAACTTTCATTTAGCCCATTCCATTTCACAAGTGCAGGGAAAATAGGA
Source organism: Pantherophis guttatus (assembly GCF_059756535.1). Taxonomy (NCBI): domain Eukaryota; kingdom Metazoa; phylum Chordata; class Lepidosauria; order Squamata; family Colubridae; genus Pantherophis; species Pantherophis guttatus. The sequence continues at coordinate 190,934,869 of NC_142063.1, forward strand.
GAGAAGAATATTAGGTAAGTACAGCAACTCAAGTTGACCCAAAATAAAGATGAGATAAAAATTTAATAATAAATGCTGCAGAAATTCAGGTTTGATTATTAATGCTAGAACACATGAAATCTCACAGTTGAAGGAAGTGCCCCACAACTGAGTTAAAAAGAGTTGCTTTCTATCCCCTAAATGTTCCTTCCCTCAAAATCATTAACCATCTTTTTTAAAGTCTTTCTTTCTTGAAAACTAAAAAGGGAATCCTTCAATCTACTGTTAGTATCCCCAAAAAACCAATAGCATACAGATCAGTTACATATAATGTAAATGATAGAGAGAAGGGATGTCAAATCCTTCAAACATTTGCTAAGTCACAGTATGCTTGAACATCAACTATTTCTGATGTGAATACCTTTTGAGAACTTTACAAACAAAAATAGACACATTTAAGAAAAGGGCATATAAAATTAATATAATAGAGAAATTGTATATATAATAGATATACAGCAGAGAACTAGATATGTGAGATGTATACAAATGTTTGTTTTAAAAAAAGATATATATGCAGATTTTTCTCACATTTTTCATTGCAAAATAAGGCAAGACTGACAGAATGAAGTTTCAGAATTCCAGAATCAGAATAGAGCTGGAAGGGACCTTGGAGGTCTTCTAGTCCAGCCCCTTGCTCACGTGGGAGACCCTATACTAAGAGTGTCAAACTCGATTTCATTGAGAGCTGCATCAGGGTTCTGTTTGACCTTGGGGGGAGGAGGTGTGTGGCTAGGGTGGGCGTGGCCAGATCAATATCACTCATCGAGGCCCCGTTTTCAGCTGTGATGGCCTCCTGAAACCGTCTTCCACTGAAAACGGAGCTCAGGGGGGCCACATGCGGCCCACCCAGGCCTTGATTTTGGCCACGACTGCCTCCTGAAGCCCTCTGCCAGCAAAAATGGAGCTTGCAGCCCTCCCGAGCTCAGTTTTCACTGGCAGAGTCACCACCACTGTTTTCAGGATGGCCCCATGGGCTAGATCTAAGCACCCCGTGGGCCAGATCTGGCCTGCAGGCCTTGAGTTTGACACCCCTGCCCTATATAATTTCAAACAAGTAACTGTCCAGTCTCTTCTTAAAAACCTACAGTGATGAAGCACCCACAACTTCTGAAGGCAAGCTGCTCCACTGGTTAATCACAGACAGGAAGTTTCTTCTTAATTCCAGGTTGTTTCTCTCCTTGATTAGTTTCCATCCATTGTTTCTTGTCCTGCCCTGTAGTGCAGTTAGTATTTTTCTTGCCATCACACTTCCCTTCAGAATAATCTCAAACTACACTTTCCCTAAAAATTCAAGCACCATGCATAATGAAAGCAATACAGTGAAACTTTGGGAAGGACAGATTTATTAACTACAGTAAAAGATCTTTTACACTTCCCCTGGACTTTGTCTGCTCTTCCACAAGGGAGCTACTCCTCACAGGCTGGGAAATCCTGATCTATATGGACAATATCCAGATTTCGGAAACAAGGGATTTCTAGTTTTTTCTGCTTCTTGGATTGTAAAATGACATATGATGCTCCTAAATACCCAAACAGCATTACTTACAGTTAAGCAGAAGCTCTGTTGCCTCTAGCAAGCTTTCCCCACCATTGGTTACCTCTCTTTCTCCTATAAACCACAGGTTTTTTATTTATTTATTTCAGTGAAATACTTCACAAGATGTCCTGGCGGAGAAAGATTTTTGGTCCAGCTCAAAGTGAGTCTTTTGAACTTTCCCAGTTGTACATTGGCACTCACTACTTTGTTGCTAGTCTAGAGCTTAAAAATATTCTACTATATTTTAGCACTATTTCAGAATCTTCATCATTAAGGGAAACTTAGACTTTACTCTAGAAACCTAATATTTCAGAAAACTAAATATACCTTGTAATTTGCAGGATACTGAATTTCTCTCTCTCCTACATTCCCACTCCTAGACAGATAAACAAATGTTACTTTATCTCTGCAAGATCTTTTGGCCAATCTTGAGGGCCTATGGTGGGGATTCCCTGGAGTGTCCCCCTTGAACTGTTAATATTGTACATGCTGCCATTAGGCTGTCTGCCTCATGGAATATGTTTGTTATGTAAATTACTCCAGATTTACATATTACTTGGAACTAATCTTCATTGTCCTCCCTCTAGATGGATCAATTGATATTTTTTTTCTTTCCATCACAAGCTTTCATTTTACCCAAATGTAAAATAAAATTTTAAAATCCTCTTAATGGGTTTCCAACTATTTTACAGAAGGTCGCTGATTGTCCAATCCTGTTTATTAGTTGTCAAATACAGAGAAGTAATTTATTTAGAATTTATTAAGAATAGCATTTTATGGAAATCAATACAATATGTAGAACTTTATTCAAAACAAATACTAACCAATACGTAATGGTATTAGTCTCAGGCTATTTATAACAGATGTTCTTGTTTCCATATCTGGACCCCTTTTATATTTTCTTCATTAGAGATTATTATTTGCAGAGGATAAGCTGATCTTATTAAAAAGTAATTCATTTTATTTTAATGATGCTTTCCTGTCAAGCAAGTTGAAAACAGCCATGGTAGATTTCAACCTGAAACCATTCTACAATTGATCCGGTGAATCATTGTATATATTTGTTTGCTTATTTGTTTGATTTCTATAACTGTCCATTTTCAGTAAATGACTTTGAGCCACTTACAAGTCAAAAACATGCATTACAATTAAAATCTTAAAAACATTTTAAAACAATAAAACCGTCAAAACACTAAAAAAAACATTAAACCATCTAATTCAAAGTATATACAAAGCAAGATGTCTGTCCAGCATAGCCAGGAAGTGGGGCGCATATAGTACCCCAGGCTCAGAAGCTTAGTCAGGTTTTTAAAGCTTTACTAAAGGCTAAAAGGATTGGGGCCATTATAATCTCTGAAGGGAGAATATTCCACAGAGGAGGGGTCCATTGTAGAAAAAGCTCAGCTCCTAGTCTCTGCCAGCCAATATTCTTTGCCTGATGGGATCCACAGCATGCCCATTCCATTAGACCTAGTTGGACAGGTAGAGACTCTTGAAAAAAGATGATCCCTCAGGCACCCTTGTCTCAAGCCTTATAAAGCTTTATAGGTAACCACAAACACCTTGAATTGCATCTGGAAACACACCGATAACTAGAGGTATCAATGTGATACCTATTTGGCATTATCTAGTCGTCCAATTTTACCTGAGAAACAGAAGGTTCTACATTACAGCACCTGGGTTAAAAGTGATATTATGGTGCTCCTTTCGCATGTGCATATTTATCTATGTGAAAAGGAGTCTGAGTAACAAGTTCCCTACAATCACCATCCCACAGGTAATAAAAATGTTTATCATCAATCATGCCATAAAATCACGTACATGAAGATTAGAACTGTTTTGGGATTCCATTTAAGTACGAACAGAATGAAAGAGTGGATTTTAGCCAAAGGGAGATAAATATGGCATTAAATCTTTCTCCAAAACCAGGAAGACTTTATTGATGATATACTTCATTTTTAATAATGCTCTTTCAATTTATTATGATATCATTAACCAATAAGACATTCTGAAGTTGGTTCTAAATTTCCTACTGTTTCTCATTCCATGTTAGCCCAGTGGCAATTACTGCAGGCCTTAGACTTTAATATCTAAGCACAGTTGAGTTTCATCTCTTGGAAGAAGCTTTTGAAATCTGAAAGTGCCAAACTACCTTATGTTTTATTTAATTTTTTTAAAAAAAGAAAGCTGAACCTGAGGTTATTCCCCTTCCAATAAGTTGGCTAATTATTTATTAACTTTCAAGGCTTTTCTTTAAAGGGAATTGAAAAGAGAGAGGGGAAAAAGAGGGAAAGGCAGAGATGGCATTACAGGCAGGTGTTATGCTGCCAACAGAATGTCCAGGGTGAAAAAACTTGGGAAAAACGCATCACAGAAACATAACACAAAGGGATGCTCCACTTTGCAGAAAAGTGCAACATTTATGGGTAAATGTTTACAACCTACATATTATTTTAAAATCTAACATTTATGTTCCAAAATGTAAGAAGTGCTTTACATTTCATCACAGTGAGAAGATCCCGATCTAAAGGATTGTGGGGTCCTTGGTATTCTCTGAGGCTTGCTTGTTTTCTCACAGACATCTCATTACCAAACTAAATAATATCATCATCAGTGCTGCAGATCTAAAGGGCTAATAAACAATTTCAAGATTTTCCCTCTCCCTTATTGCAGAAGGTCTTTTATCTTAAGAAATCCCCAATTTAAAGCATGTTTGTGATTTAAGGGCATTGGGTAAAACTACAGAAAAATAAAAACCTTGACTATCAGATGCAGGAAATGGAAGAGAAGAATCCATTCCCCTGTCTTGAATAAAAACAAATGTCTAAAAAACTACAAGCTTATTGGTTGATTGGCTAGCTGGCTGGTTAACTGGGACTGACAGAGAAAGAGGATGGGTAGTAAATAGTCCATTCCTCAAGAGTCTAGAGTAAACAAACAAATAAACAATAATAAGTATTTTATTTTATTTTTCAAAAATGGGAAAAAATAAGATAGGTTTCTGATGGAAACTTGAAGTAAATTTAGGGCTTCTTTTCCGTATAAAATTCTGAGAAAGACAGAGCTTTCTGAAGTAAAGCAGAAGAATTCTCCTGCTACTAAGAAGATCTTAGTAGTAAATCCAAAAGAAGTCATTATTAATACGTTATAGCAATTCTTCATATTGTTAGCTCGCTTTTTCTGAGGGTAACTGATAGGGTAAGTTCATAATAGGAACAATTAAATATTACAGGTGATAAATATTTAAGGATTCTAAAGTGTTCTTCTTCAGTGGGGATAAAAACTTTCTTATGTGCTTAAATTAAGACCAGGATTACTTAAACTGAGATTGTACTAAACCCTGTGATTCTTCCTGCCAACACCAAAAGTGTGGTGGGAGGGAGGTCTAAAAACGAAAACTGGTCTGATGCATTGCCATGAATGTGTGCTGTAAACAAAGTTTGTTCTATGACTTTGAAGGCTTCCTAGTGGTTTCCCCCAACTTAGGGGGAAATTGCAGTATTTATAAAAGTGCACAAATGTAATTTAAGTTATAAAAAAGCCTTGAAAATTTCATCAAAAGCATTCAAATTAGTCTCTCCCCAGGTCAGCTAATGAGTTGTCATGTGCTGGCCTCATAGAGCAAAGCACCTCCTGCAGACTAAGACAGTTAACCATGTTTTCATCAAAGAAAATGCTCATTAGTAGAGCTTTCAGAAACTGATTTGATTATAGTTTCACTTGTTAAAGTGAAATATTTTGAGCTCATTAGGATGATTATGATTCAAGGTCATCTTTTGAAGCCAGCCCTGTCAATATAAGATAAATGGGGCCTCATCTTTTCCTCTTCTTTCCGTCTGTGCTTTTAAAACTCTTCTGTGTAAAAAGTTCCATAGTCATAATTAATTTTTAGTTCTTCTGTTACAAAGCTGCTTAAAAAGAGAGAGAGAGAGAGAGAACAAAGATTTTTGGCTACCAAAAAGGCATTGAAGAACTATTAAGAGGAGGAAGAGGCTATCTTGTTTTACAGGAATCAGAGAAAAACCTTGAAAAGTTCAGCTTTTGAAACCCAGTTATTTTCTCCTTGACCTTTTCCAAAGTTTCTGAAAGGTACTTTGTACATATTTTTGCATTATCTTTTTATCTCAAAAGTATAAAACTAAACTGAAAAGGGCTCCAAAGAAGAAGTACCAGTGGCTTATTAAATATCTTTTCTTTTATGCTACATGATAAAGTTAATACCTTTTAAAGTCCCCCCCTTTTTTTTCCTTTTGTATTTCCACTTAATCTTTACACAGTTAAAGAGCCATTTAAGCATAAAAGGAAATGGCATTAACTTCTACGCAAAGATGAAGAAATTATGCATTTGGGTAGGGCTTGCTTGGTCAAATACTGCCTTCTCCTTTGGCTTGAAAAGAGAGGTCAGAAGGAAGGGTTTTCTGCCGAATACAAAAGAAAACTGAACTATTTTTCAACAGGCACACGATGTGGAATATCTCACACATTTTCCCAGGGAAAAAAGAACTACCCTGGTAGACCACAGAAATACTCCATCCAGCCTGAAATTATTATTTGGCTAGTGGCTGAATCCAGACGATTGAAGCCCTCTGAGGCTCCCACAATTATTTATGCTTGTTCTTTTAAAACCTCTCATAGTCTCTGTTTGGGTAGCAGTGCATTTAAAATGCACACACACACACACACACTTAAATATTTAGCAAGAAAATTAAAAATGTCTTGTGGCTAATGCATGGAAAGGTTCAGACTTTGGCAAGATGACAGTAGGAGAAAAATTCAGAAGTTTGTGGTAGCTAATGAGAATGGCTGCTTGACTGAAAGACAGTGACCCCAATGTAATATTTCCTACTGCTGTAAGACATTAGAAAAAGGAAGAGGAAGCATCCCTTAAATCCTGGGAAGGGAGAGGCATTAAGAAGGCATTTAAGAAAAAATTAGAAAATAGTTTTAAGCATCAGTGCTTGCTTGAATTAAAAAGATGCAACCTAAAACACAACCCAAACCACATTTACTTGAAGCAAAGTCCTGTGGTTTAAGTGTATTTCCTTGCAAGCTTGGAAGTGGCTTGCAAACAAAATTGGTCACACCACCCAATAACAGATGATGGTGTTTTCTGTCAAAGAAATATTGATACACATGATGTAACATGAAAGAAAGCAGATATTAAGAAGAAGAGTCATTGGGAGAGGA